>NC_092738.1:26929687-27176061 GCF_047496885.1 Scyliorhinus torazame | reverse complement strand
GATGGGTGGAGGAGGTGGAGGAGGAGGGGGTGGAGGTGGAGGTGGAGGGGGTGAGGTGGAGGTGGAGGGGGTGGAGGTGGAGGGGGTGGAGGTGGAGGGGGTGGAGGTGGAGGAGGTGGTGGAGGTGGAGGGGGTGGAGGGGGTGGAGGTGGAGGGGGTGGAGGTGGAGGGGGTGGAGGAGGAGGGGGTGGAGGAGGAGGGGTGAGGGGTGGAGGAGGAGGGGGTGGGGGAGGAGGGGTTGGGGGAGGAGGGGGTGGGGAGGAGGAGGGGTGAGGGGGTGGAGGAGGAGGGGGTGGGGGAGGAGGGGGTGGGGGAGGAGGGGGTGGGGGAGGAGGGGGTGGGGGAGGAGGGGTGGAGGGGGTGGAGGTGGAGGGGGTGGAGGAGGAGGGGGTGGAGGTGGAGGGGGTGGAGGAGGAGGGGGAGGAGGGGGTGGAGGAGGTGGGGGAGGAGGGGGTGGAGGAGGTGGAGGGTGGAGGTGGAGGGGGTGGAGGAGGAGGGGGTGGGGGAGGAGGGGGTGGGGGAGGAGGGGGTGGAGGTGGAGGGGGTGGAGGAGGAGGGGTGGAGGAGGAGGGGTGGAGGAGGAGGGGGTGGAGGGGTGGAGGTGGAGGGGGTGGAGGAGGAGGGGGTGGGGGAGGAGGGGGTGGGGGAGGAGGGGGTGGAGGTGGAGGGGGTGGAGGAGGAGGGGTGGAGGAGGAGGGGTGGAGGAGGAGGGGGTGGAGGAGGAGGGGGTGGAGGAGGAGGGGGTGGAGGAGAGGAGGAGGAGGGGGTGGGGGAGGAGGGGGTGGAGGTGGAGGGGGTGGAGGAGGAGGGGTGGAGGAGGAGGGGTGGAGGAGGAGGGGGTGGAGGAGGAGGGGGTGGAGGGAGGAGGAGGAGGGGGTGGAGGAGGAGGGGGTGGAGGAGGAGGGGGTGGAGGAGGAGGAGGAGGAGGGGTGGAGGAGGAGGGGGTGGAGGAGGAGGAGGGAGAGGAGGAGGAGGGAGAGGAGGAGGAGGGGGTGGAGGGGGTGGGAGAGGAGGAGGAGGGGGTGGAGGGGGTGGGAGAGGGGGTGGAGGGGGTGGGAGAGGAGGTGGAGGGGGTGGGAGAGGAGGAGGAGGGGGTGGGAGAGGAGGAGGAGGGGGTGGGAGAGGAGGTGGAGGGGGTGGGAGAGGAGGTGGAGGGGGTGGAGGGGGTGGGAGAGGAGGAGGAGGGGGTGGGAGAGGAGGAGGAGGGGGTGGGAGAGGAGGAGGAGGGGGTGGGAGAGGAGGAGGAGGGGGTGGGAGAGGAGGGGGTGGGAGAGGAGGAGGAGGGGGTGGGAGAGGAGGAGGAGGGGGTGGAGGGGGTGGAGGGGGTGGGAGAGGAGGAGGGCTGGAGGGGGTGGGAGAGGAGGAGGGGGTGGAGGGGGTGGGAGAGGAGGAGGGGGTGGGAGAGGAGGAGGGGGTGGAAGAGGAGGAGGGGTGGGAGAGGAGGAGGGGGTGGAAGAGGAGGAGGGGTTGGAAGAGGAGGAGGGGGGTGGGAGAGGAGGAGGGGGTGGGAGAGGAGGAGGGGGTGGAAGAGGAGGAGGGGTGGAAGAGGAGGAGGGGGTGGAAGAGGAGGAGGGGGTGGGAGAGGAGGAGGGGGTGGGAGAGGAGGAGGGGGTGGAAGAGGAGGAGGGGGTGGAAGAGGAGGAGGGGTGGGAGAGGAGGAGGGGGTGGAAGAGGAGGAGGGTGGAAGAGGAGGAGGGGGTGGGAGAGGAGGAGGGGGTGGGAGAGGAGGAGGGGGTGGAAGAGGAGGAGGGGTGGAAGAGGAGGAGGGGGTGGAAGAGGAGGAGGGGGTGGGAGAGGAGGAGGGGGTGGGAGAGGAGGAGGAGGGGTGGAAGAGGAGGAGGGGGTGTGGGAGAGGAGGAGGGGGTGGGAGAGGAGGAGGGGGTGGAAGAGGAGGAGGGGTGGAAGAGGAGGAGGGGGTGGAAGAGGAGGAGGGGGTGGGAGAGGAGGAGGGGGTGGGAGAGGAGGAGGGGGTGGGAGAGGAGGAGGAGGAGGGAGAGGAGGAGCGAGAGGAGGAGGGGGTGGAGGAGGAGGGAGAGGAGGAGGGGGTGGAGGGAGTGGGAGAGGAGGAGGGGGTGGAGGGAGTGGAGGAGGAGGGAGAGGAGGAGGGGGTGGAGGAGGAGGGGGAGGAGGAGGGAGAGGAGGAGGGGTGGTGGAGGAGGAGGGAGAGGAGGAGGGGGTGGAGGAGGAGGGAGAGGAGGAGGGGGTGGAGGGAGTGGAGGAGGAGGGAGAGGAGGAGGGGGTGGAGGAGGAGGGAGAGGAGGAGGGAGAGGAGGAGGGGGTGGAGGAGGAGGGAGAGGAGGAGGGGGTGGAGGGGGTGGAGGGGGTGGAGGGGGTGGAGGGAGAGGGGGTGGAGGAGGAGGGAGAGGAGGAGGGGGTGGAGGAGGAGGGGGTGGAGGAGGAGGGGGTGGAGGGGGTGGAGGGAGAGGGGGTGGAGGGAGAGGGGGTGGAGGAGGAGGGAGAGGAGGAGGGGGTGGAGGTGGAGGAGGAGGGGGTGGAGGGGGTGGAGGGGGAGGGAGGGGGTGGAGGGGGAGGGAGAGGAGGAGGGGGTGGAGGGGGAGGGAGAGGAGGAGGGGGTGGAGGGGGAGGGAGAGGAGGAGGGGGTTGGAGGGGGAGGGGGGTGGAGGAGGAGGAGGGGGTGAGGAGGGGGTGGTGAAGGAGGGGGGGGAGGGGGGAGGTGGGGGAGGGGGAGGTGGGGGAGGGGGTGGGAGGAGGTGGGAGGAGGGGGTGGGGGAGGAAGGGGTGGGAGGAGGGGGTGGGGAGGAGGGGGGAGGAGGGGGTGGGGGAGGGGGGGGGAGGGGGGAGGAGGGGGAGGAGGGGGAGGGGTGGAGGGGGTGGAGGAGGAGGGAGTGGAGGAGGAGGGAGAGGAGGGAGTGGAGGAGGGGGTGGAGGAGGAGGGGTGGAGGGGGAGGGAGGGGGTGGAGGGGGAGGGAGGGGGTGGAGGGGGAGGGAGGGGGTGGAGGGGGAGGGAGAGGAGGAGGGGGTGGAGGGGGAGGGAGAGGAGGAGGGGGTGGAGGAGGAGGAGGGGGTGGTGGAGGATGGGGGGGAGGAGGGGGTGGTGGAGGAGGGGGGAGGAGGGGTGGTGGAGGAGGGGGGGAGGAGGGGGTGGGGGAGGGGGGGAGGAGGGAGGGGGGGAGGTGGGGGAGGGGGGAGGAGGGGGTGGGGGAGGGGGGAGGTGGGGGAGGGGGTGGGAGGAGGGGGTGGGGGAGGGGGAGGAGGGGTGGGGGAGGGGGAGGTGGGGGAGGGGGTGGAGGAGGTGGAGGAGGGGGTGGGGGAGGAGGGGGGGGAGGAGGAGGTGGGAGGAGGGGGTGGGGGAGGAGGGGGGGGAGGAGGGGGTGGGGGAGGAGGGGGGGGGGAGGAGGGGGTGGGGGAGGGGGTGGGGGAGGAGGGGGTGGGTGAGGAGGGGGGGAGAGGGGGTGGAGGAGGGTGGAGGGAGGGGGGAGGAGGAGGGGGGAGGAGGGGGTGGGGAGGAGGGGGAGGAGGGGGTGGGGGAAGGAGGAGGGGGTGGGGAGGTGGAGGAGGGGGTGGGGGAGGAGGAGGGGGTGGGGAGGGGGTGGGGGAGGGGGTGGGGGAGGAGGAGGGGGTGGGGGAGGAGGAGGAGGAGGAGGAGGGGGTGGGGAGGAGGAGGAGGGAGGAGGTGGAGGAGGGGGTGGGGGTGGGGGTGGAGGAGGGGGTGGAGGAGGAGGAGGTGGGGTGGAGGAGGAGGAGGTGGGGTGGAGGAGGAGGTGGTGGGGTGGAGGAGGCGGTGGTGGGGTGAGGAGGCGGTGGTGGGTGGAGGAGGGGTTGGGGTGGAGGAGGAGGTGGTGGGGTGGAGGAGGAGGTGGTGGGGTGGAGGAGGAGGTGGGATGGAGGTGGGATGGAGGAGGAGGTGGGGTGGAGGTGAGGTGGGGTGGAGGAGGAGGTGGGGTCGAGGGGGAGGTGGGGGTGGAGGTGAGGTGGAGGTGGGGTGGAGGTGGAGGTGGGGAGGTGGGGTGAGGTGAGGTGGAGGTGGGGTGGAGGTGGAGGTGGGGTGGAGGGGGAGGTGAGGGGGAGGTGGGGTGGAGGGGGAGGTGGGGTGGAGGGGGAGGTGGTGGAGGAGGAGGAGGTGGAGGAGGAGGTGGTGGAGGAGGAGGTGGTGGAGGAGGACGTGGGGTGGAGGGGGAGGTGGTGGAGGGGGAGGTGGTGGAGGGGGAGGTGGTGGAGGAGGAGGTGGTGGAGGAGGACGTGGGGTGGAGGGGGAGGTGGTGGAGGAGGAGGTGGTGGTGGAGGGAGGAGGTGGTGGAGGAGGAGGTGGGAGGTGGGATGGAGGAGGAGGTGGGATGGAGGAGGAGGTGGTGGAGGCGGAGGTGGGATGGAGGAGGGGGTGGTGGAGGAGGAGGTGGATAGAGGAGGAGGTGGTGGAGGTGAGGTGGGGTGGAGGTGAGGTGGGGTGGAGGTGGGGTGGAGGAGGAGGTGGTGGAGGTGGGGTAGAGGAGGAGGTGGTGGAGGTGGAGGTGGGGTGGAGGAGGAGGAGGTGGTGGAGGCGGAGGTGGTGGAGGCGGAGATGTGATGGAGGAGGAGGTGGTGGAGGAGGAGGTGGGATAGAGGAGGAGTTTGGTGGAGGTGGGGTGGAGGTGAGGTGGGGTGGAGGAGGAGGTGGTGGAGGTGGGGTGGAGGAGGAGGTGGTGGAGGTGGGGGAGGAGGTGGTGGAGGAGGAGGTGGTGGAGGTGGGGTGGTGGAGGAGGAGGTGGACGGAGGAGGAGGTGGGACGGAGGAGGAGGTGGGACGGAGGAGGAGGTGGGACGGAGGAGGAGGTGGGACGGTGGAGGTGGGGTGGAGGAGGAGGTGGGACGGTGGAGGAGGAGGTGGAGTGGAGGAGGAGGTGGGGTGGAGGAGGAGGTGGGGTTTAGGAGGAGGTGGTGGGGTGGAGGAGGAGGTGGTGGGGTGGAGGAGGAGGTGGGGTTTAGGAGGAGGTGGTGGGGTGGAGGAGGAGGTGGTGGGGTGGAGGAGGAGGTGGTGGGGTGGAGGAGGGGGTGGGTGGAGGGGGGGTGGGATGGAGGAGGAGGAGGTGGGGTGGAGGGGGAGGTGGGATGGAGGAGGAGGTGGGGTGGAGGAGGAGGTGGGGTTTAGGAGGAGGTGGTGGGGTGGAGGAGGAGGTGGTGGGGTGGAGGAGGAGGTGATGGGGTGGAGGAGGAGGTGGTGGGGTGGAGGAGGGGGTGGGTGGAGGAGGGGGTGGGGTGGAGGGGGGGTGGGATGGAGGAGGAGGAGGTGGGGTGGAGGGGGAGGTGGGATGGAGGAGGAGTGTGATGGAGGAGGAGGTGGGGTGGAGGGAGGTGGGGTGGAGGGGAGGTGGGGTGGAGGAGGAGGTGGTGGAGGAGGAGGAGGGGAGGTGGGGTGGAGGAGGAGGTGGGATGGAGGAGGAGGTGGTGGAGGAGGAGGAGGTGGGATAGAGGAGGAGGAGGTGGTGGAGGAGGAGGTGGGGTGGAGGAGGAGGAGGAGGGGGTGGAGGGGGTGGAGGGGGAGGGAGGGGTGGAGGGGAGGGAGGGGTGGAGGGGGAGGGAGAGGAGGAGGGGGGTGGAGGGGGAGGGAGAGGAGGAGGGGGTGGAGGGGAGGGAGAGGAGGAGGGGGTTGGAGGGGAGGGGGTGGAGGAGGAGGAGGGGGTGGAGGAGGGGGTGGTGAAGGAGGGGGGGGAGGTGGGGGAGGGGGGAGGTGGGGAGGGGTGGGAGGAGGTGGGAGGAGGGGGTGGGGGAGGAGGGGGTGGGGAGGAGGGGGGAGGAGGGGGAGGGGGGAGGGGGGGAGGGGGGAGGAGGGGGTGGGGGAGGGGGGAGGGGAGGAGGGGGTGGGGGAGGAGGAGGGAGGGGGGAGGAGGGGGAGGAGGGGGGAGGGGGTGGAGGGAGGAGGGGGGGGTGGGAGGGAGGAGGGAGAGGAGGAGGGGGTGGAGGGGGAGGGAGGGGGTGGAGGGGGAGGGGGTGAGGAGGGAGGGGGGTGGAGGAGGGGAGGGAGGGGGTGGAGGAGGTGGAGGGGAGGAGGGGGGTGGTGGAGGAGGGGGGGAGGAGGGGGTGGTGGAGGAGGGGGGGAGGAGGGGGTGGGGGAGGGGGAGGGGGAGGAGGGGGTGGGGGTGGGGGAGGAGGGGGAGGTGGGGGAGGGGGGGTGAGGGGGTGGGAGGGGTGGGCGGAGGTGGGGAGGAGGGGGTGGGGGAGGGGTGGGAGGAGGTGGGAGGAGGGGGTGGGGGAGGAGGGGGGGAGGAGGGGGTGGAGGTGGAGGGGGAGGGAGGGGGTGGAGGGGGAGGGAGGGGGTGGAGGGGAGGGAGGGAGGAGGGGTGGAGGGGGAGGGAGAGGAGGAGGGGGTGGAGGAGTTGGAGGGGGTGGTGGAGGAGGGGGGAGGAGGGGGTGGTGGAGGAGGGGGGAGGAGGGGGTGGTGGAGGAGGGGGGAGGAGGGGGTGGGGAGGAGGGGGTGGGGGAGGGGGGGAGGAGGGAGGGGGGGAGGTGGGGGAGGGGGGAGGAGGGGGTGGGGGAGGGGGAGGTGGGGGAGGGGGTGGGAGGAGGTGGGGGAGGGGTGGGAGGAGGTGGGAGGAGGGGGTGGGGGAGGAGGGGGGGGAGGAGGGGGAGAGGGGGGTGGAGGAGGGGGGAGGAGGAGGGGGGAGGAGGGGGGAGGAGGAGGGGGAGGAGGGGTGGGGGAGGAGGGGGAGGAGGGGGTGGGGGAGGAGGGGAGGAGGGGGGTGGGGGAGGAGGAGGGGGTGGGGGAGGTGGAGGAGGGGGTGGGGGAGAGGAAGGGGGTGGGGGAGGGGGTGGGGGAGGAGGAGGGGGTGGGGAGAGGAGGAGGAGGAGGAGGGGGGTGGGGGAGGAGGAGGGGGTGGGGGAGGAGGAGGAGGAGGTGGAGGAGGGGGTGGGGGAGGAGGAGGAGGTGAGGAGGAGGGGGTGGGGGTGGGGGTGGAGGAGGGGTGGAGGAGGAGGAGGAGGTGGGGTGGAGGAGGAGGTGGTGGGGTGGAGGAGGCGGTGGTTGGGGTGGAGGAGGCGGTGGTGGGGTGGAGGAGGGGTTGGGGTGGAGGAGGAGGTGGTGGGGTGGAGGAGGAGGTGTGGGGTGGAGGAGGAGGTGGGATGAGGAGGAGGTGGGGTGGAGGTGAGGTGGGGTGGAGGAGGAGGTGGGGTCGAGGGGGAGGTGGGGTGGAGGTGAGGTGGAGGTGGGTGGAGGAGGTGGGTGGAGGTGGGAGGTGAGGGGGAGGTGGGAGGAGGGGGAGGTGGGGGTGGAGGGGGAGGTGGTGGTGGGAGGGGAGGTGGGTGGAGGAGGAGGTGGTGGAGGAGGAGGTGGTGAGGAGGAGGTGGTGGAGGAGGACGTGGTGGAGGGGGTGGTGGTGGAGGGGAGGTGGTGGTGGAGGAGGAGGTGGTGGAGGACGAGGTGGTGGAGGGGGGGTGGAGGAGGAGGTGGTGGAGGAGGAGGTGGTGGAGGAGGAGGTGGTGCGGAGGAGGAGGTGAGTGGGTGGAGGAGGAGGCGGTGGATGGAGGCGGAGGTGGTGGAGCGAGTGGAGGAGGAGGGGTGGTGGAGGAGGAGGTGGATTGAGGAGGAGGTGGTGGAGGTGAGGTGGTGGTGGAGGAGGTGGGTGAGGAGGTGAGGTGGTGGAGGAGGAGGTGGTGGTGGAGGTGGGGTAGAGGAGGAGGTGGTGAGGTGGAGGTGGGGTGGAGGAGGAGGAGGTGGTGGAGGCGGAGGTGGTGGAGGCGGAGATGTGATGGAGGAGGAGGTGGTGGAGGAGGAGGTGGGATAGAGGAGGAGTTGGGTGGAGGTGGAGGTGGAGGTGAGGAGGGGTGGAGGAGGAGGGTGGTGGAGGAGGTGGTGGAGGAGGAGGTGGTGGAGGAGGTGGAGGTGAGGTGGAGGTGGAGGAGGAGGAGGTGGAGGAGGAGTGGAGGAGGAGGAGGTGGACGGAGGGAGGTGGGACGGAGGAGGTGGGACGGTGGAGGTGGGGCTGGAGGAGGAGGTGGGACGGTGGAGGTGGGAGGTGACGGAGGAGGAGTGAGGTGGTGGAGGAGGAGGAGGTGGACGGAGGAGGATGGGAGGTGGAGAGGTGGAGGAGGTGGAGGAGGTGGAGGAGGTGGGAGGAGGTGGGTTAGGAGGAGGTGGAGGTGGAGGAGGAGGTGGTGGGGTGGAGGAGGAGGTGGTGGGGTGGAGGAGGAGGTGGTGGGGTGGAGGAGGGGTGGGGTGGAGGGGGGTGGATGGAGGAGGAGGAGGTGGGGTGGAGGGGAGGTGGATGGAGGAGGAGGTGTGATGGAGGAGGAGGTGGGGTGGAGGAGGGTTGGTGGGGGTTAGGAGGAGGTGGTGGGGTGGAGGAGGAGGTGGTCGGGGTGGAGGAGGAGGTGGTGGGGTGGAGGAGGAGGTGGTGGTGGAGGAGGCGGGGGGTGGAGGAGGGGGAGGTGGGATGGAGGAGGAGCTGTGTGGTGCGAGGGGAGGTGCGGATGGTGAGGGTGTGATGGAGGGGAGGTGGGTGGAGGGGAGGTGGTGGAGGGGGGAGGTGGGGTGGAGGAGGAGGTGGGATGGAGGAGGAGGGGTGGAGGAGGAGGAGGGATGGTGGGAGGTTGAGGAGGAGGTGGGAGATAGAGGAGGTGGATTGAGGAGGAGGTGGAGGAGGAGGTGGTGGAGGAGGAGGTGGGGTGGAGGAGGAGGAAAAGTTCTTTCCCCCAGGTCATAAATTACTGACGCTCAGAGGGAGTGAAATATTTCAGGTGCTGCTGTGTATACGGAAAATCCCTTAATATGGGGTCAAATGTGGCATGAAAGAGCGTTCGGCTCCATGAAGGAGCTATAGATAAGAACATAATAGTGAGCTGGATGTAGCTATTTTCATCAGCGAAGCTCAATGAGATGCCAGAGTACCCTGGTTATATTTACTCCCCAGTGATAATGTCACTCTCACAGCTCACTTTTAATCAGAAAACAAGAAGAACGTGGTGCTGAAGAGGATGCCGTTTGGAGATGGCCAACTATAGAAATGTATCACAGAGAATGATTTGGTCCTTGAAAACAGGGGAAATGGCCAATGAACTGGTCAATGATAGACTCAATGTTAGAAGACCAGGCCTTATTTAGGTCTCTGATGCACAGCGTGTGGGGTAGATTTAACCTCTGGCACCAGCAAGCATGGATTGAGGCAAAGGCCATGCCTAGGCCTGGAAATTAGTCGAATGCAACAACTTCAGCAGTCACTAGGAGGATCATAAAATCACTGCTGATCTGATAGTAACCTCAAATCCTGCCTACCCCCGATAATCTATCTTGGTAAGCCTTGCTTACCAAGAATCTATCCACCTCTGCCTTAAAAATATGCAACGACTTTGCTTCCACCACCTTTTCAGGAAGAGAGTTTGCACGACCCTCTGAATGAAAAACCTTGGCCTCATCTCTGTTTTAAATGAGCGATCTCTTATTATTAAACAGTGACCCCTAATTTTATTAACCTCAGGACAATTCAAAATGCTTTACAGCAGATGAAGTACTTTTTGAGTGTAAGAAATGTGGCAGCCAATTTGTGCACAGCAAGCTCCCATAAAGAGCAATGTGATGCTGACCCCCGATGATCTGCTTTAGTGATGGTAATTGAGGGATAAGTATTGACCAGGCCACAAGGGAGAGCTCCCCTGCTCTTCTTCAAAGTAGAGTCATGGGATCTTTTACATCTGGTTTTGGGTTCCAGAGAGATATTGAGACAAGAGTGAGAGACTCTGTGACATGTCTTAATTTGAAGCTGCAATGCATATGACACAGAAACAGGCCATTCGGCCCAACTGGCCTATGCTGGTGTTTATGCTCCACATGAGCCTCCTCTCACCCCTTCCTTCCTCTCACATCGTTGTATGAGCCTCCTCTCACCCCTTCCTTCCTCTCACATCGTTGTATTATTCCATTGAAAATGAATCCACTAAGTCCTTCGCTGCACAGTCCAGATTGAGAGAGCGCGGGATCATTCACCTGAGGTTATTCTGTTTGTAGACATGAGTGGGTACGAGTTAAATCAGACATAAATCTTTTATTTGGAGACCCATCACATGCTCAGGACACTGCAAAACATTTTGCAGCCAATCAGATACTTTTGGAAGGCAGTCACCATGGGTTAATGGAGTAGGGTTGCCAATTTGTGATTAAATGTATTCCTGGAGGTTTCATCAAGAATTGTCCCCATGCTCCAGCCATGATTTGGCCGACACATCAGCCCTTGTGACACACGGCCTTCGTACGCCAACTGGAAAGCAAACAGACTCATTACCCAATTGGATGATGTCAGCCAAACAGCCTTATTTCCCCTTTTTCAATGTTTTTATATCTGGTAAAGAGAAACGTTGAAAGAAAATGACCAAAAAAGAAAACCCAATCTTTTTTAATATTCTGACGATATTTCTCCAGGGTTGCACACAACAGAATCCTGGAGATTCTTCAATTCCTGGACACTCCAAGCCAATCCTGGAGGTTGGCAACCCTATTACGTAGGTAAATGTAACTTGCACACAATATGAATGCATAACTAGTAGAATACTATGTACAGTTTGGTCGTCTTACCCTGGGGGGTGGGGGCAACGGTGTCCAGGGATATGGGGGATAGACGGCAAAGTGGAGTTGAGATTATTATTGAATGGCCGAGCAGGCTCGACGGGCTGAATGACCTTCGCCTGGTCCTATGTCCCATGTTCCTATTCCAATATGATTTAGGAACCATGGGCGGGATTCTCCAACCCCCCGCCGGGGGGTGAGCGGGGGGATCCGACCCCGGGAGGGGCCCCCACGGTGGCCTGGCCCGCGATCGGGGCCCACCGATCTGCAGGCGGGCTTGTTCCGTGGGGGCACTTCTTCCTTCCGCGCCAGGCCCCTGTAGGGCTCCGCCATATTACCCGGGGGCCGGCGCGGAGAAGAGAACCCCCCGCACTTGCGCGAGAATACGCCGGCCTGCGCATGTGCAAACTCGAACTCGGCTGGAGCGGTGCCACCCCTTCGGCGTCAACCTAGCCCCCTAGACAGGTGAGAATTCCTCACCTTGGGGGGCTGTTGATGCTGGAGTGGTTGCTGCTGGTTTTCCCACCGGCGTGGGGACTTAGTCCCCAGAAGGGAGGATCCCAGCCCATACATTCTTGTGTACAGACCTATCCAGAGTGCCACTTTACTCACTACACCGAGCTAACAATGTATATACCTGTAATACATGATCTGATCTGAGAAACGCATTTGATGAAACTCCAGTTGAGGTTCAAAGTGTGATTATTTCAAACCTCTGGGAACCACGAGACATAACACACCCAATCACCATATCCTTCAGTTCTTTCCTTCCTAACGCGTTTATCTCGTTTCCCCTTAAATTAATCTATGCTCTTGACCTCAGCCACTCCCTGTGGTAGCGAGTTGCACATTCTCACCACTTGAGAGTTAAAGAGGTTTCAGTGAGAATGCACAGTACACGAAGAAAGTTTAGAGGATTGAGAAGAATATTTGGAAGGGCAATGGGCAGGACCAATAAAATAAGGAAACAAAAGACTTACAGTGCTGATAAAGGGTTGGATGCTACAGGTGAGACATGCATTGAAAGTTTAAAGTGTGTGTCTTCAAACTACAAAGAATTGTTTCTTATCACTCAGTAAATCGACAGCAAATACAGTATGCAACTCAACCCTGCAGGTTGGCTGGTGTGTGTCAATGAAGGTCCAACTATTGGTTTCCATCATAAGAGCTACTTGTCTCCTGGTTTGTCATGTGAGCTGAAGACTATGCCAGATATCTTGCGCTCACTTGTGATGTTTCTTTGTTCTCTATAAGTATTATTAAAGGACTTTACCTTAAACATTCACTCTCTCCACCACCGACGCACAGTAACAGTTGTGTGTACCATCTACAAGATGCACTGCAGGAACTCACCAAGGCTCTTTAGGCAGCACCTTCCAAACCAGCGACCTCTTCCACTTAGAACTACAAGGCACCTGGGAACGCCACCACCTGCAGGCTCCCCTCCATTTCACTCACCATCCTGACTTGGAAATATTTTGGTCGTTCCTTCACTGTCGCTGGATCAAAATCCTTATCTCCCTCCCTAATAGCACTGTGGGTGTACCTACACCACATGGACTGCAGCGGTTCAAGAAGGCAGCTCACCACCACCTTCTCAAGGGAACTTAGGGATGGGCAAGAAATGGGCGGCACGGTAGCACAGTGGTTAGCACTGTTGCTTCACAGCGCCAGGGTCCCAGGTTCGATTCCCGGCTTGGGTCACTGTCTGTGCGGAGTCTGCACGTTCTCCCCGTGTCTGCGTGGGTTTCCTCCGGGTGCTCCGGTTTATTCCCCAAGTCCCGAAAAACGTGCTGTTAGGTAATTTGGACATTCTGAATTCTCCCTCTGTGTACCCGAACAGGTGCTGGAGTGTGGCGACTAGGGGCTTTTCACAGTAACTTCATTGCAATGTTAATGTCAGCCTACTTGTGCCAATATAGATTATTATTATAAATACTGGGCCTAGCCAGTGACACCCACATCCCGTGAACAAATAGAAAAAATAAATTTCCACATTCCATAATAAGGTTTTAAAAAAGCAACATGCAACGCAGATGGACGTTTGTAATTAGTGATTTCACAATTAACTTCCAGCAAAGTGACAATTGAGATTGATAGTGACAGCACCAAGAACAAGCACAGAATGGAACAAAACACTTTTGAAAATGAGCCTCCCAGCTGCTCTGTCACTGCTGTATTCTCAAGCCACTTACTGACGAGTGGTTTAAAAAAGTTAACGTTTTTTGTTTACTTGGGGACAAAACCTGAACCATTTACTTTGCATATTGTTGCGAATTAGAAGGAGCTGGAGGTGCTGATTAATCTCTGCTTTCTGCTTAGTTTAGTTTTGCTGCCACACCATAGCTTGAGTGAGGTTGCAGCTTTATAAATCACGGGCACGTATCTCTGTGCCTGCTTCCACTTTGAAACTTCAAATGGTGGTTCAAATCTGAAATATTGATTTTGATTCTTAATTACTTCCCATGAATAGGATCTTATTTCACAGAAGAAGTTAAGTTTCAGAGCTTGGCAGGAGGACCCCTTTAAAAAATGTACTGCAGTTCATTTCCGTGTCTATTTTTGGAGGGGTTTAAATTTCTATGTTTGGTGCTACACAAAGGACAGAATTAAACGGAGAGGTCTTGTGGTGCAGTGGGTCGCGTCCCTGCCTCTGAGCCAGAAACTCTGGGTTCAAGTCCCACCCCAGGACCTCATGGCCAAGGGAGGTGCGTTCATAACGTGGCCAAACAGGTTGAGTGTCAAACTGCAAATCCTTCTAACACACCAATGACACACGGCGGTAAGGGCAGGAGAGTCTCCTGGTCAGCTTGATGTGGAGTGGCGCCCCTCGAGCTATGAGCCTCTGGCGACAGACTAACGACCTGTTCCAGGGACAAGCTCACTCTGAGAACAGATGGAAACATCTGTCTGCCTTGTGCACCGCTAGGAGCGGGAACAGAAACAACAACAAACACCAAGCATTCTTGAAACCTCCAGAGAAAGGCTCCTCAGTTGTGGGGCCCATCTGCTGTGGCCAACTGGTCCTTGCCTAATATCTAACTATTTACCGTCCCTCATGTGATTGACCTGGATAGGTTCCGACTCTATTACCATTGAATGCCGAATGTACGTCAGACATGCAACAATAACTTGCATTTATATAGCACCTTGAACGTTGTGAAATGGCCCCTAAGGCGCTTGACAGCAGCGAATATTGTACACCATTTGACATTGAGCCACATGAGGAGATGGTAGGCCAGATGGCCAAAAGCTTGGACAACAAGGCAGGTTTAAGGGTGGGCCTTAAAAAAGGGAAAGTGAGGTGGTGAGCTGTATGGAGGGAATTCCAGAGCATAGGGCCTAAGAAGCTGCGGAGCGATTATAATCAGGAATACGCACGAGGCCAGAAATAAAGGAGAACAGCTATCTCGGAGGGTTGTGGGGCTGGGGGAGATTACAGAGATAGGGAGGGGCGAGGACCTGGAGGGATTTGAAAATAAGGATGAGAATCTTAAATCGAGGCATTGCTCAACCGGAAGTCAAATGTAGGTCAGTGAGCACTGAGGTGCTGGGTGAACAGGATGTGGTGCGAGCTAGGATGCGGGCAGTTTTGGATGAGTGGAAATCTCTGGAGGTGGAAGATGGGAAACCAGCCAGGAGCATGTTGAAATCGTCAAATCTGGAGGTAACAAAGACTACCTGGAGAGGAGTTTTTAAGGAGCTTCTTTCAATGATGATATGAATGAAAGCCAAGTCAGATGGAGAGAGTCAGACATAACACACTGTAACTGAAAGAGCTCTCTGTCTGGGCTTAATTTCCGTTTTATTAAAGCCCTGGAGATGGATGTTTGAGGTTCTATAAACAGAACACAAGAGTTTATTCTGTCAAACATCTCGGCACCTATTGAATTAAATCAAAGTGCAGACAAGAAACATATTCGAGGTACATCATGCCTGGGTCATTGGTTTTGGAGTGAACTTGCCAAATGAAGCTGAACGTTGGCCCACTCTGAATGGAAATGAATTGTTTTTACTCTACCCCTCACCTTGATGATCACAACCATTCACCAAAAGCAGAGAAGCCCTGATTCATAAGTAGTGCTTGTCGGCATCTGTATACGGGGCAGAGTTCCATCCAGCACCATTTTGTCCTGCTTTGTTTCTTCATTGTGTTCTTTTCTCAGGACTTGAAACGTATGAAGCTCATCATCTCTCTCAATCTTCCTTCCTGACTCCCATCGGCAGGGGCTGAAACCCCAAACATGGGGTTGGACCACTACCATGTGATTGACGTCTTCTATTGTTCTTGGTCTTTGCTTCTCAACTTGAACAAAAGTGCCTTTGGAAACTCTTGTTTGCGTTCTGAAAGTACGGTTGGTTAATGGGGTGGCACGGTGGCACAGTAGTTAGCACTGCTGCCTCACAGCGCCAGGGTCCCAGGTTCAATTCCCGGCTTGGGTGACTGTCTGTGTAGAGTTTGTACATTCTCCCCGTGTCTGCGTGGGTTTCCTCCGGGCGTTCTGGTTTCCTCCCACGGTCCACAGATGTGTAGGTTTAGGCCGATTGCCAATGCTAAATTCTCCTTAGTGTTCAAAGATGTGCAGGTTAGGTGAGATTACAGGGATAGGGCAAGGGAGTGGGAGGGTGCTCTTTGAGAGGATCGGTGCAGACTCAAAGGGCCAAATGGCCTCCTTCTACACTGCAGGGATTATCATAGATTCTATTTAAAAAAAGAATGGAGCCACAAATGGTGTGAGAGTCTCCTTGTACCATGACACGATGATGTAGGAGGCCGTGAAATGATGGCAGTTTGTGCCCTTTTAGTCTGTTTTCACAAGCAAGGTGACATGTGACTCATAACTGACAATGTTCTGGCTTAGCTGCTCTAAGCATTATGGGGAAAAAATTATTGATGTCCCTTTTAAGTGTAATCACTGTTCTAATACAGGAAACACATCAGTCAATCTGTGAATAGCAAGGTCCCACAAGCAGCGATGTGATAGTGGTCAGATAATCAATTTTAGCGATGTTGGTTGAGGGATAAAAACTGGCCAGGACACCAGGGAGAACTCCCCTGCTCATCTTCAAAATAATGTCATGGAATCTTTTACATCCACCCCTGAGAGCAGACAGGAACTCAGTGTAACATCTCAGCTAACAGATGACTGGCATGATCCAATGGCCACGTTGCGCCTGAAAAGCAGCTCGCCACGGCGCAGCACGGCTGATAAAAGTCGGGACACCCCGCTTCCGGGATCTACCTGGCTCGCAACGCCTTGTGAGATCCAACTCAATCTCGCGAGACATTGCGATGTAAATGGGCGGGATCACGTTTTGGCAAATCTGCATATTGGAGCGAGACTGCTAGTCTCTCTCTAATGTACAGATCCCCGAGGTACCCGAGGCTTTGGGATTCATCCCCTTCACCTCAGAAACCTTGGGCGAGCGTCAATCAGCACTGGTCTCCACAAACTGGGACCAGACGGAATAGCACTCATGGAGGCCTCCAAGGGGATCGGAGGCCCCCAGCTGCATGGCCTTTGGGCAGGGTGGTGCTGTCACCTGGGCACCCTGGCAGTGCCACCTGGGTGCCAGCCTAGCACTATAAAGGTGCCCCGGTTGCACTGCCAGCCGACATGGGCAGTGCCAAGCTGGTATTTTTTGTGTGTGTGCGATTGGGCTGGGGGTGCTCTGCATGGGTGTTGGGGGGTGCCGGGGACCCTCCACCCTCTCATAGTCTGTTTGGACTGGGGGGAAGGTCAGGGCCACTTCGGGGGAGACATGGTGATGGTGTCCCTATCTCTCACTATATTGTACACTGGGGAGCTCGCCGGAGCTCCCCAGTGTACAAAACGGGGCTATGTGAGGCCTCAACCGCACGTTTCCCGCTGAGGCCTCTTATACAATGCGAGTCGGCATGAAACACACGGCTAAACGCACTCGCTATGGGACTTTGTTGCCAATTAGTTGAATCACGCCCGACATCTCTGACAGTGCAGCCAGATTGTCAACCTTGATTGAAAGCAATAACTGTGTCGCACAATACTCCATGAAGTCTTTTAGTTATGCTACTTGTTATTCACTGTGGGAAAATTAGGTGTCAGATCAGTCTGAGATCTCCTGTGGCATTGCTCATGGTCAAATGTTAAGTCTGGGAGTAAACTCAGCCCGAGGTCACTTGGAGTTGAATTGCCACTTCTAGTTGGAACGTTGTTTTTCAGGAACGTTGAAAATTGGGATAGGATGGTCAGTTCCTGGATGATGTCTGCTAATTGTAGCTGCTGATTGTACAAGCAGAAAGCTCTGCTGTTTAAAAGCAGTAATCTGGCTGTTCAGAAAATGCCAGACATTTTGCCCTTGGTCATTTGTACAATGTTATGGCATACAAGGTGGATATTCTACCAGCTACAACTGGAATTGAGTTGCTTTGGGTTAAACTACCCAAGTTGATCAAAAACCTGCAATGAAATCTGGGGATTTATCCATACGGGTTGCATGTAGAATATCGAATGGTACCAGAGCTGAGAGACTTCAGTTACCTGAGAAGCTGAGATTCCTCTCTTTAGAGACAGAAGGCCAAGGGGAGATTTAATTTAATTGAGGTGTTCAAAAGAAACAATTTTGCACAGTGCTCAGCCACCAGCAGAACACACGGGCCAAAGTGGGTTTTCATTAGGCAGAGATTATTCCATAGAACAGAGACTGAGTAATATCAGCCTAAAGACTCCCAAGGAGTCCCTGTGGCATTTTCAGTGCCAGTTTCAGTGTCACTGCTGCCACTCTGAGTGCCACCTACTCAGGGACTCTCATTGGCATTCTGATTGGCCCCTAAATTTAAAAAATATTAAATATAAATTTGGAGTACTCAATTTTCTTTTTCCAATGAAGGGGCCAATCCACCTACCCTGCACATCTTTGGGTTGTGGGAGAGAGACCCACGCAAACGCGGGGAGAATGTGCAAACTCCACACGGACAGTGACCTGGTGCCATGAGGCAGCAATGCTATTTATTGTCTGAGACACCATGCCGCCCTTGTCTGCCCCTAAGTTGGTTGCACTTGGCTTTATACATGTGCATTTTAGGATGGGCACTTTCCGATATTTAGTCCCATATATCACCCAAATGACCATCCAAAAATCTTTGATTTATTTCACTAAACTCATTGCTATGATTAGCTCAGAAGCAAGGACTTAGAAGGACCTGCGGATGGGTTTAGATGAAGAGGCTTGAGTGGAGCATAGACAATGTCACAGAGCGGTTGGACTGAATGAACTGTTTCTGTATATCAATGTTAATGTAATCTGGAACTTTCCTATGAGAGGAATGATTAACTAACACCATTGTTAAGAATTCAGGATTGCAGTGACAAGCTGCATTCAGATCAAATTGTGTCTCTGCTATTTTAGCAGAGGCATAAACCATTTTAAATGACCCGGCTGTTGAAAGTGGAAGAGGAATTTGGTCCCAGTGCATTAAACATTCCCATGATAATATCACTTATCACTTGCAGTTATTTCCAGGCATTCCCAGGCTGTGCCAAGTCAGCTGGTGGCATATTTCTTCCACCGTTGAGACTACCTATTTCCACCTCTAATACCACTGGTCTCCGCCCCCTGTCTCAGCTCATTCAGCCGTTTGTTACCTTTAGACTCGGCGATTCCAACACACTGCTGACTGGTCACCCACATTCTACCCTCCATAAACATGAGGTCATCAAAACTCTACTGCCCGTGTCTTACTCACACCGAGCCCCATTCCCCAATCACCCTCTGTGCTCGCTGACATTGGCTCCCAGTCGAGCAATGACTTGATTTTAAATTCTCATCCTTGTTTTCAAATCCCTCCATGTCGTCGTCCGTCCCCCCCCCCCACCCCCCCCCCCCCCATTTGGCCTCTTGTGCATTCCTAATTATAATTTCTCCATCCCTGGTGCCTTCTGCTCCCTAAGCTCTGGAATTCCCTCCCTAAACCTCTCCACCTCGCTCGCCTCATTTAAGACACTCTTTAAAACCTGTCTCTTTGACAAAGCTTCTGGTCATCGGACCTCATCCGTCTCTGTATGCGGATCAGTGTTAAATTTTGTTTTATAATGTTCCTGTGAAACACCTTTGGAAATTTTTTGGAAGCTGCTATATGAATGTACAATGTTGTTGTGGCAAGGCTGGCGGCTACTGTTGGTGTCATGGATTGGAGCGGGATGGTTAGCCAGGATTCCTACTCCTGCCCATATTGGGTAAAGGAAGGATGAAGGTGGCTGTGATGCCCTTGGCAGCATAGTGTGCCAAGGCACAGTGCCAAGGCTCACAGTTGGGTGAGGTCCTGAAGGGTGTCTCCCAGTTCGAAGTAAAGGAAATGTGCACCAAGTAATGTTTCCAGTTTGCCTGCATCAGTCCTAGTCCTGCGTCCCCACACACCCCAAAGTACTTACTAATTAAGGGATACAAGGGCAAGGTCAATTATACAAGGGCTCAATGACGCTCATGCTGTGCCAGTCAGGGAGGGGGAACACTTCCTGTAGTTCCATCTATGCGCAGAATTTGGGAAGAGCTGGTGTTTGGAAAAGCAAAATGAGCTTGTTACCCAGCTATTTTCATCATAAATGGATTTCCAAATGATCTTGACCGTTGCTTTTTTTTTGTGTGATTTGCAGGTAATGACCATCTGTGTACCCCCAGCCCCACGGAGCCTGGAACTTGTAAGTACCCTGGCAGTGTCTGCTCGCAACATAGACAAAACCATGCATGACCTAGATCATGTGAGCAGGTGCTTATCTGAGAATTTCATCTCAGCAATTAATCTCTGTCTTGTTGTTCCTACTTGTGTTACACGAGGGTTGAAGGTAGAGCCCCTCTTGTGTCCATGGTAACGTTTGGCTGCATTAGCTACCGTCTGCCTGACATTTAATCAGTGATTCTCAAACTGATCAGCACTGGGCGAGTGGGGGATTTGCAGTAGTGATATCGGGTCTTACATGGTCGGGATGATTAACTACCCCATGGACCTTGCAGAATACGGGCTCCCTGATAAGCGGGCGGGGACCCTTAACAATACCTGGCTTTGTACAAATAGAGTTGGCCAGTAAGGCACCGACTAGTGAAGACCCAGTAGGGAACTACTGGAGCTGTAAATGATAGTTTGTTGTAAAAAAAAGTACATTTTTGTTTCGACCAAACTCGGTGGGGACTCTTGTTTCCCTTACAAGAGGTCCCTTACTAGGGGCTTTTCACAGTACCTTCATTGAAGCCTACTTGTGACAATAAGCGATTATTATTATTATTAAGATAAGGCATCGGCTCTTAACAGATATATAAACACAGTTAAAGTCAACAAGTTGGGCCTGTAACATAGGCTACAGTGACAGCCAGGTGATGTTGCAATAAGCTCTCTTACCACCTAGCTTGGTTACCTTTTATTTCACTCGCTGCATCTTTAAATGAAACATATGGGTGCGATTGAACGGCCATGTTGTGCCTGAAAAGCCCTGCGGCGCAATATAGCCAATAGAAGCCGTGAGACCCCGCTCCCGTGATCTACCAGCTCACAACGTCTCGCAAGATCCAACGTCCATTATGGGCGGGATCACGTTTTGGGAAATTTGCATATTAGAGTGAGACAGCTAGTCTCACTTTACTGTGCAGTTTCCCGAGGTGTTGGGATCTATCCCCTTCGTCTCGGAGATCTCGGGCGAGTGCCGTTCAGTACTGGTCTCCACAAACGGGGACCAGATGCAACTGCGCTCGTGGGAGTCTCCCAGGAGATTGGAGGCCTCCAGGTGCTTGCCCTTTGGGCAGTGTGGTGCCCTGACACTGCTAGTGCCACCTGGTGCAGGGGCAGTGGGGCGGTGAGGGGGCCCGGGGACCCCCTCAAAGTGAGCTGGGGCTTGGGGGAGTCGGGGGTCACGTCAGGGGTTCCAGACATCGGGACGCCATCTCTTGTTACACTGAGGAGTTCTGGTGAGCGGGGCTCCTCAGTGCAGAAAATGGGGCTGTATGCGGCCTTGCTGAGCGCCGGGAAACACGCGACTAAACACGCTCGCTGTGGGACTAAATCGCACCCATAAGATTCTTAGGGGCTTAGACAGGGTAAATGTTGGGAGAATGTTTCCACTCATGGGAGAGTGTAGGACCAGAGGGCATAGTCGCAGAATAAGGGGGTGCTCGTTTAAGAGGGATTTGAGGAGGAATTTCTTCTCTCGAAGAGTTGTGAATCTTTGGACTTCTTTACCCCAGGGAGCTGTAGGAGACCGAGTCCTTGAACATTTTCAAGGCTGAGCTTGATAGGTTTTAATCAATAAGAGAACTAAGGGTTACGGAGCGATACAGTGAGTGTTAGATCAGCCAGGATCTTGTTAAATGGTGGTCCAGGCTCAAAGGCCTAATCCTGCTCCTATTTCTTATGGCCTTATGATCTTTGTTTTCTCTACACTTTAAGGGAAAGAGAAGACAATGGAGCCAGGACTATCCCAACATCCATAAGGAGACTCTCTATTAAATTAGTATAGTTAAACAGTTTGGAAAAGCTCACTGCGCCACAAGTTAAGGAGGCCAAGTACAAAGCCAGCATGATGAGCAGTACATCCAGCTTTAAAGATTTTGTTCGACACAACCTGAGGAGCGTAGGTCAAACTAAAGACACATCCATTTTAATCACACCCACATTTTGAACATAAAACACTCATTTTCTAAAGAGATGAACAAGTCTTTAAGGAGAAGCTGGACACGTTCATGAGGGAGAAAGGAATAGATAGATAGATGAATGGATTAAGGTGAAGGGTGGATGGTGGCTCACGTGGGGCTTAAACACCAGTAAGGGCCAGAAAAGCCTGTTTCTGTGCTGTAAATGACAGACATTTTCCAAAAAGGTCAAGAGAAATGTCATGATATACTGGCCCAGTCCTGTGCAGTGGTTGAATACTGGAGAGTTGATCTGCCCAGTGATTCTTTCCTGGAGCGAAATTCTCCCCCAACAGCGGGATGTCCGCCGACTGGCGCCAAAGACGGCGCCAATCAGACGGGCATCGCGCCGGCCCAAAGGTGCGGAATGCTCCGCATCTTTGGTGGCCTAGCCCCAACATTGAGGGGCTAGGCCGGCGCCGGAGGGATTTCTGCCCCGCCAGCTGGCGGAAATGGCATTTGTTGCCCCGCCAGCTGGCGCGGAAATGCGGCGCATGCGCGGGAACGTCAGCGGCCGCTGTCAGTTTCCCGGCGCATGCGCGGGAGCGTCAGCGGCCGCTGTCAGTTTCCCGCGCATGCGCAGTGGGGAGAGTCTCTTCCGCCTCCGCCATGGTGGAGGCCGTAGCGGAGGCGGAAGGGAAAGAGTGCCCCCACGGCACAGGCCCGCCCGCGGATCGGTGGGCCCCGATCGCGGGCCAGGCCACCGTGGGGGCACCCCCCGGGGTCAGATCGCCCCGTGCCCCCCCCTAGGACCCCGGAGCCCGCCCACGCCGCCTGGTCCCGCCGGTAAATACCAGGTTTGATTTACGTCGGCGGGACAGGCAATTTATCGGCGGGACTTCGGCCCATCCGGGCCGGAGAATTCAGCGGGGGGTCCCGCCAACCGGCGCGGCCCGATTCCCGCCCCCGCCCAATCTCCGGTACCGGAGACTTCGGCGGGGGCGGGGGCGGGATTCACGGCGGCCAACGGCCATTCTCCGACCCGGCGGGGGGTCGGAGAATGACGCCCCTGATCTCCAGCCTTTAACCTCTACTCTCTGCATTTGTTTGTGCTCAAGTCCTGGAGTGGGACTCAAACCCACAACCGTCTGATTTGGCGAGTGCTGCCAATTGAGCGACAGCTGGAGCCTGTAGGGTAGAAACTATTAGCCTCAGCCCCAAACCTAGGTTTCTCTTTTTTTTAAAAGGAAAGCTTTTCCTCAGTGGCCTGAATTTTCATTTCAGAGGAGGTTATTACTCTTGCCAAAACCGATTCTCTGCAAGGACTGCCTGGTGGAAGTGCCAGTGTTACTTCAAATGGGAAATTTGAATCTCCGTGAAATCTATTCAAGTCAGGGCGGACATTTTACAAAAAGCTGCTTTGTTTGCTTGAGAGAAATATATGAAATCATTTATGGGGCAGAATCCAGCCATTGTCACTTCATGCTCACTGGCTTGCAAACCCAAGTAACAGGAATCCCATGTGGCAAGCATCTGGTTAGAAATCATAGAGACTGAGGCCTTTCAGCCCATCAAGTCTCTGCCGGATCTTTCAAAGACAAATCCAGCTTGTTGCACTAGCAAGGCCTGTGTGCAGTCTGACTGCAGTTGGGAAAGGGAGCGGTAAAATTGTCACTCTGCTGGTACAGTTTGGCAACGTGAAAGTGAAGCATTAGCATCAGTCATGATTAACCCCGTCCTTGCTGGACTTTGTTCAATGGCAATTCTGACGACCCATTTAAAGAAGTGTATTGGCTCCCTCACTTGGGGAGTTCTTGGGTGAGAGGCATTGCCCGGAGCAATCAGCAGCAACCTCCAGTAAAAGAACAAATTTGTGTGGTAACTTGCTTGGTGGCTAGAGTCAGAATGCACTATTGACGCACTGCAGCCATTCAAGATGGCGGCTCACTACTATCCCCTCGAGTGCAACTCGGGATTGGCAATAAATGCTGGCTTAGACAACGAGGCCCACATCCGATGAATGAGTAAATCTAAGGAAAAACTGAGCGCGGTTCAAGCTGTGATCTGACCTGTGTCAGCCTGTTTTAGTGATATATTTGCTTCTTTGAACACCTCCTCTCCATGAGCATACAATTCTGTCTACATAAGAAATAAGAGCAAGACGAGACCAAATAGCCCCTTGATCCTCTACTGCCTTTCAGGAAGATCACGGCTGATGGGCTATATCAACTCCACTTCCTGTCCTATCTCTGTAGCCCTTGATTTCCCTACATTGACTCCCGGTCCGACAATGCCCCAATTTTAAAATTCCCGTCCTTATTTTCAAATCCATCCCTAGTCTCACCCCCCCCTCCCTTTTTCTGTAATCACTTCCCCCCCTAAAACCCTCCGAGACCTTCGCACATCCCGATTTCCATCGCTCCACTATTGGTGACACGCCACTGAGGCCCTAAGCTCTGGAATTCCTTCCCTGAATCTCTCTGCCCTGCTTTAAGCTGCCTTAAAGCCTCCATCCTTCATCTGTCTTGATATCTCCTCACCTTGCTTGGTGTCAAATGGCGCTCCTGTGAAGTTTTACGACATTACTACAGAACAAAACAGAGGGACAGGCGAATGGAGCAGGTGATCTTTCCAATCCAGTTAGCCCTACTTTAACCCATGTTAGCCTGACCCAGTTAAAAACGGGGACAGAGCTTTGAATTTGACTTTCAATTTGAAGTTTAACGAACAGCGTATACTGCACGTGTTCAGGTGTGCTCTGAAAGCCCACGGCCCTTTTCCAGTCGCAGTTTCCTTTCCAAACTTTGAACTTATTTGGATCAGGAAGCAGCTATCTCGCTTTGAACCTGCATAGTGAACTTCCATCCCATGCAACCCTGCAGTAACATTCCCATTTTTAGTGAGAGCACACTTCAGAGATTAGGAACGGCTTAACAAAAACCTCTAAACAGCAGCTGCCCACTCCACAAGCATAATGTTTCCATTCTCTGTGCCATCTGCATTGACAGTCAGATACCGAAAGCAGGAGGTGACCTTCCTTAAGGCTTAACTGCCAGCTAGCGGCATTTGCATTTCAGTCCTGGGCACGGAGGTCGGGGGGGGGGGGGGGGGGCAAAAACCTCTCAAATTCATCTCCATTGTAGAGGGGTAGATACAAACAGAGATGTAATAATATCAGCTGTATCTAATCCTCAATCTCCATAGTCGCAGTGTATTTGTTGTCTATATTGTGAGTGTTTGCGACTCAGAAGAAGTTGCTTGTTGCTTCAAGGCCCCAGTTGAATGAGTGGAACTCAAACAAGGTCCCAATTGCTCCATCCTGTGTTGTGGATGGTACACCATTTACGTTCTAGCCGAAACGTATGGGAACCCACGTGTAGCATAGGGAAGTGGGGAGTGTGGGCCTCAGAATTTGAAATCATTGTTAAGCATCTCACTTTCTAATTTACTTACATTTTACATTTATTTCAGTTTTGTTTTGGTCATGCGGGTTACTTTTTGTTGAATATGATCACTTTTCGTAACTCTGCCCTCGTACACGGTTGAGAAATGAACCTATTTGACCTGTTGCTTTCAGTACAAGAAAGGGTCGTAATTTAACTGGAACAGCTAATACCTTAAGCCTTGACGAGGCTTAACTATTGTATCGTCTTTCATTTTTACCTTTTAAACATTGCATTCTGCTCTGTCAGTTTAATGGGGGGGGGGGGGGGGGGAGTTTAATTAGAAGCAACAGGACTGAAGTGTGGCAGAATACGCAAGCAACAGGCGAGAATTTGAGGAAGAGAAGCAGATTGTGTACATAAATATATTTGATCAGCCGAGGTCTGTTTACAGTGGAAATGATGGTGGGAAAACGTCAACAGAGTTAAACAGGTTATTCATAAAGCAATTAAATGACAGGTACTGTATCCTTTCTCTTATTTACAAAAGCAGCCAATTCTGTGTACATCATCGTTATCTGTAATTAAAAGCTGCTTTCTCTCAAAATTAAATATAATTAAAAGCTGGCTTCAGCTGCATCTGGTTGTTTGACAATAAATAAGCTGTTCCAGCCCCCATCATCTTCCTGTCACCCTGAGTTGACTGATTTCTGTCCGGCTTTAATCTCTCAAATGCTGTAGGGCCAATTTTAACCCTGCCTGCACAGCAGAAACAGAGTGGGAGGTTAAAATGGCTGCAGTAGCTTGCAGCCAATCCAGCTGGTTGCAAGTAAAAGGGGG
This sequence comes from Scyliorhinus torazame, assembly GCF_047496885.1. NCBI lineage: Eukaryota > Metazoa > Chordata > Chondrichthyes > Carcharhiniformes > Scyliorhinidae > Scyliorhinus > Scyliorhinus torazame. Next base: position 27,150,757 of record NC_092738.1, on the reverse strand, counting down.
CGATTCTCCGAGCCCCGCACCGTGCCAGAGAATCGCCGCAACCGCGCCACGACGCCCGGATGCCGGCGCGCGATTCTCCGAGGTGCGGAGAATTGGCGGCATTTGCACTGGCGCGTTTGGCGCGCCGCTGGAATCGGCAGGGCCGCCGATTCTCCGGCCCGAATGGGCCGAGCGGCCAGGCCAGAGTTCATCCCTGGTCGCTGCCGGCGGGAACTCTGCGCGAACAGTCGGGGGGGGGGGGTGGCCTGTGGGGGGCTCCTTCACCGGGGAGACCTCCGATGGGGTCTGGCCCGCGATCGGGGCCCACCAATCGGCGGGCCGGCCTCTTCACCCCCGCGGGCCTAGTTCCTTGCGCGGCCGGCCCCTGAACACCAACGCCATGTTGAGTCAGCGCCGGCGCGCTGAAGAAGTGCCCCGCGCATGCGCAGGTTGGCGCGGCCCAACTGCGCATGCGCAGGTTAGCGCGGCGCCCATTTGGCACCGAGAAAGGAGGCTGCAGCGGCGTGAACCACTCCAGCGCCATTGATACCAATCAATCCAGTCGAAACGGTAGTTAACAATAACTGTGGTTTGAATCAACTAGAATGTTCCCACCAGTAGCTCCTCCCGCACTGAGAGGCTGTCCCGGATCGATGGGTTATATTCCTACTCAGAGGGGCGGGGCCAACAACAACATCAACACAACAACAGTTACAGTGAGTAAATACAATAATATATACAACAGCCATACGTGGCTCACCACATTCACCCCCTGTTAAAAAAAAGTCCGGCGGGGGTGAAGTGGACTCACAGGTTCAGTCTCACAGGAGGGAGTATTGTCCGCTGTGAACGCCGCAGTGTCGGCGCTGGCGGCAAGACGTCCGGGAGCACGTCATCCTCACAACAGGGTCCCGGACAGGGTGACGGCGCAGGGACGGTGCTAATGGACTCCGGTTGAGTTAATGGGGTAGATGGGGAGGTAGAAGGAAGGGGTAAGGTGATGGTGGGGGCAGGGGTACCAGTTGATGGGGTAGATGGGGAGGTAGAAGGAAGGGGTGAGGTGATGGTGGGGGCAGGGGTACCAGTTGATGGGGTAGATGGGGAGGTAGGAGGAAGCGGTGAGGTGATGGTGGGGGCAGGGGTACCAGTTGATGGGGTAGATGGGGAGGTAGAAGGAAGGGGTGAGGTGATGGTGGGGGCAGGGGTACCAGTTGATGGGGTAGATGGGGAGGTAGAAGGAAGCGGTGAGGTGATGGTGGGGGCAGGGGTACCAGTTGATGGGGTAGATGGGGGGGTAGAAGGAAGCGGTGAGGTGATGGGGGCAGGGGTACCAGTTGATGGGGTAGATGGGTAGAAGGAAGCGGTGAGGTGATGGGGGCAGGGGTACCAGTTGATGGGGTAGCTGGGGAGGTAGAAGGAAGCGGTGAGGTGATGGTGGGGGCAGGGGTACCAGTTGATGGGGTAGATGGGGAGGTAGGAGGAAGCGGTGAGGTGATGGTGGGGGCAGAGGTACCAGTTGATGGGGTAGATGGGGGGTAGAAGGAAGCGGTGAGGTGATGGTGGGTGCAGGGGTACCAGTTGATGGGGTAGATGGGGGGTAGAAGGAAGCGGTGAGGTGATGGTGGGGGCAGGGGTACCAGTTGATGGGGTAGATGGGGAGGTAGGAGGAAGCGGTGAGGTGATGGTGGGGGCAGGGGTACCAGTTGATGGGGTAGATCGGGGGTAGAAGGAAGCGGTGAGGTGATGGTGGGGGCAGGGGTACCAGTTGATGGGGTAGATGGGGAGGTAGAAGGAAGGGGTGAGGTGATGGTGGGGGCAGGGGTACCAGTTGATGGGGTAGATGGGGAGGTAGAAGGAAGCGGTGAGGTGATGGTGGGGGCAGGGGTACCAGTTGATGGGGTAGATGGGGGGGTAGAAGGAAGCGGTGAGGTGATGGGGGCAGGGGTACCAGTTGATGGGGTAGATGGGTAGAAGGAAGCGGTGAGGTGATGGGGGCAGGGGTACCAGTTGATGGGGTAGATGGGGAGGTAGGAGGAAGCGGTGAGGTGATGGTGGGGGCAGAGGTACCAGTTGATGGGGTAGATGGGGGGTAGAAGGAAGCGGTGAGGTGATGGTGGGTGCAGGGGTACCAGTTGATGGGGTAGATGGGGGGTAGAAGGAAGCGGTGAGGTGATGGTGGGGGCAGGGGTACCAGTTGATGGGGTAGATGGGGAGGTAGGAGGAAGCGGTGAGGTGATGGTGGGGGCAGGGGTACCAGTTGATGGGGTAGATCGGGGGTAGAAGGAAGCGGTGAGGTGATGGTGGGTGCAGGGGTACCAGTTGATGGGGTAGATGGGGGGTAGAAGGAAGCGGTGAGGTGATGTTGGGCGCAGGGGTACCAGTTGATGGGGTAGATGGGGAGGTAGAAGGAAGGGGTGAGTTGATGGTGGGGGCAGGGGTACCAGTTGATGGGGTAGATGGGTAGAAGGAAGCGGTGAGGTGATGGTGGGGGCGGGGGTACCAGTTGATGGGGTAGATGGGGAGGTATGAGGAAGCGGTGAGGTGATGGTGGGGGCAGGGGTACCAGTTGATGGGGTAGATGGGGGGTAGAAGGAAGCGGTGAGGTGATGGTGGACGCAGGGGTACCAGTTGATGGGGTAGATGGGGGGTAGAAGGAAGCGGTGAGGTGATGGTGGGGGCAGGGGTACCAGTTGATGGGGTAGATAGGGGGTAGAAGGAAGCGGTGAGGTGATGGTGGGTGCAGGGGTACCAGTTGATGGGGTAGATGGGGGGTAGAAGGAAGCGGTGAGGTGATGGTGGGGGCAGGGGTACCAGTTGATGGGGTAGATGGGGAGGTAGGAGGAAGCGGTGAGGTGATGGTGGGGGCAGGGGTACCAGTTGATGGGGTAGATCGGGGGTAGAAGGAAGCGGTGAGGTGATGGTGGGGGCAGGGGTACCAGTTGATGGGGTAGATGGGGAGGTAGAAGGAAGGGGTGAGGTGATGGTGGGGGCAGGGGTACCAGTTGATGGGGTAGATGGGGAGGTAGAAGGAAGCGGTGAGGTGATGGTGGGGGCAGGGGTACCAGTTGATGGGGTAGATGGGGGGGTAGAAGGAAGCGGTGAGGTGATGGGGGCAGGGGTACCAGTTGATGGGGTAGATGGGTAGAAGGAAGCGGTGAGGTGATGGGGGCAGGGGTACCAGTTGATGGGGTAGATGGGGAGGTAGGAGGAAGCGGTGAGGTGATGGTGGGGGCAGAGGTACCAGTTGATGGGGTAGATGGGGGGTAGAAGGAAGCGATGAGGTGATGGTGGGTGCAGGGGTACCAGTTGATGGGGTAGATGGGGGGTAGAAGGAAGCGGTGAGGTGATGTTGGGCGCAGGGGTACCAGTTGATGGGGTAGATGGGGAGGTAGAAGGAAGGGGTGAGTTGATGGTGGGGGCAGGGGTACCAGTTGATGGGTTAGATGGGTAGAAGGAAGCGGTGAGGTGATGGTGGGGGCGGGGGTACCAGTTGATGGGGTAGATGGGGAGGTATGAGGAAGCGGTGAGGTGATGGTGGGGGCAGGGGTACCAGTTGATGGGGTAGATGGGGGGTAGAAGGAAGCGGTGAGGTGATGGTGGACGCAGGGGTACCAGTTGATGGGGTAGATGGGGGGTAGAAGGAAGCGGTGAGGTGATGGTGGGGGCATGGGTACCAGTTGATGGGGTAGATAGGGGGTAGAAGGAAGCGGTGAGGTGATGGTGGGGGCAGGGGTACCAGTTGATGGGGTAGATGGGAGGTGGAAGGAAGCGGTGAGGTGATGTGGGCGCAGGGGTACCAGTTGATGGGGCAGATGGGGAGGTAGGAGGAAGCGGTGAGGTGATGGTGGGGGCAGGGGTACCGGTAGATGGGGGGTATAAGGAAGCGGTGAGGTGATGGTGGGGGCAGGGGTACCAGTTGATGGGGTAGATGGGGAGGTAGGAGGAAGTGGTGAGGTGATGGTGGGGGCAGGGGTACCAGTTGATGGGGTAGATGGGGGGTAGAAGGAAGCGGTGAGGTGATGGTGGGGGCAGGGGTACCAGTTGATGGGGTAGATGGGGGTAGAAGGAAGCGGTGAGGTGATGGTGGGGGCAGGGGTACCAGTTGATGGGGTAGATGGGAGGTAGAAGGAAGCGGTGAGGTGATGGTGGGGGCAGGGGTACCAGTTGATGGGATAGATGGGGAGGTAGAAGGAAGCGGTGAGGTGATGGGGGCGCAGGGGTCCCAGTTGATGTGGTAGATGGGGGGTAGGAGGAAGCGGTGAGGTGATGGTGGGGGCAGGGGTACCAGTTGATGGGATAGATGGGGAGGGGTAGAAGAAAGCGGTGAGGTGATGGTGGGGGCAGGGGTACCAGTTGATGGGGTAGATGGGTAGAAGGAAGCGGTGAGGTGATGGTGGGGGCAGGGGTACCAGTTGATGGGGTAGATGGGGGGTAGGAGGAAGCGGTGAGGTGATGGGGGCGCAGGGGTACCAGTTGATGGGGTAGATGGGGGGTAGAAGGAAGGGGTGAGGTGATGGTGGGCGCAGGGCTACCAGTTGATGGGGTAGATGGGGGGTACGAGGAAGCGGTGAGGTGATGGTGGGGGCAGGGGTACCAGTTGATGGGATAGATGGGGAGGTAGAAGGAAGTGGTGAGGTGATGGTGGGGGCAGGGGTACCAGTTGATGGGGTAGATGGGGAGGTAGAAGGAAGGGGTGAGGTGATGGTGGGGGCAGGGGTACCAGTTGATGGGGTAGATGGGGAGGTAGAAGGAAGGGGTGAGGTGATGGTGGGCGCAGGGGTCCCAGTTGATGGGGTAGATGGGGAGGTAGGAGGAAGCGGTGAGGTGATGGTGGGCGCAGGGGTACCAGTTGATGGGGTAGATGGGGAGGTAGAAGGAAGGGGTGAGGTGATGGTGGGCGCAGGGGTCCCAGTTGATGGGGTAGATGGGGAGGTAGGAGGAAGCGGTGAGGTGATGGTGGGCGCAGGGGTACCAGTTGATGGGGTAGATGGGGGGTAGGAGGAAGCGGTGAGGTGATGGTGGGGGCAGGGGTACCAGTTGATGGGGTAGATGGGGGGTAGAAGGAAGCGGTGAGGTGATGGGGGCGCAGGGGTACCAGTTGATGGGGTAGATGGGGAGGTAGAAGGAAGCGGTGAGGTGATGGGGGCGCAGTGGTACCAGTTAATGGGGTAGCTGGGGAGGTAGAAGGAAGCGGTGAGGTGATGGTGGGGGCAGGGGTACCAGTTGATGGGGTAGATGGGGGGTAGAAGGAAGCGGTGAGGTGATGGTGGGGGCAGGGGTACCAGTTGATGGGGTAGATGGGGGGTAGAAGGAAGCGGTGAGGTGATGGTGGGGGCAGGGGTACCAGTTGATGGGGTAGATGGGGAGGTAGAAGGAAGCGGTGAAGTGATGGTGGGGGCAGGGGTACCAGTTGATGGGGTAGATGGGGGGTAGAAGGAAGCGGTGAGGTGATGGTGGGGGCAGGGGTACCAGTTGATGGGGTAGATGGGGAGGTAGGAGGAAGCGGTGAGGTGATGGTGGGGGCAGGGGTACCAGTTGATGGGGTAGATGGGGGGTAGAAGGAAGCGGTGAGGTGATGGGGGCAGGGGTACCAGTTGATAGGGTAGATGGGTAGAAGGAAGCGGTGAGGTGATGGTGGGGGCAGGGGTACCAGTTGATGGGGTAGATGGGGGGTAGAAGGAAGCAGTGAGGTGATGGTGGGGGCAGGGGTACCAGTTGATGGGGTAGATGGGGAGGTAGAAGGAAGGGGTGAGGTGATGGTGGGGGCAAGGGTACCAGTTGATGGGGTAGATGGGGAGGTAGGAGGAAGCGGTGAGGTGATGGTGGGGGCAGGGGTACCAGTTGATGGGGTAGATGGGGAGGTAGGAGGAAGCGGTGAGGTGATGGTGGGGGCAGGGGTACCAGTTGATGGGGTAGATGGGGGGTAGAAGGAAGCGGTGAGGTGATGGGGGCAGGGGTACCAGTTGATGGGGTAGATGGGGAGGTAGAAGGAAGCGGTGAGGTGATGGTGGGGGCAGAGGTACCAGTTGATGGGGTAGGTGGGGAGGTAGAAGGAAGGGGTGAGGTGATGGTGGGGGCAGGGGTACCAGTTCATGGGGTAGATGGGGAGGTGGAAGGAAGCGGTGAGGTGATGGGGGCGCAGGGGTACCAGTTGATGGGGTAGATGGGGGGTAGGAGGAAGCGGTGAGGTGATGGGGGCGCAGGGGTACCAGTTGATGGGGTAGATGGGGGGTAGGAGGAAGCGGTGAGGTGATGGGGGCGCAGGGGTACCAGTTGATGGGATAGATGGGGAGGTAGAAGGAAGCGGTGAGGTGATGGGGGCGCAGGGGTCCCTGTTGATGTGGTAGATGGGTAGAAGGAAGCGGTGAGGTGATGGTGGGGGCAGGGGTACCAGTTGATGGGGTAGATGGGGAGGTAGAAGGAAGCGGTGAGGTGATGGTGGGCGCAGGGGTACCAGTTGATGGGGTAGATGGGGGGTAGGAGGAAGCGGTGAGGTGATGGTGGGGGCAGGGGTACCAGTTGATGGGATAGATGGGGAGGGGTAGAAGAAAGCGGTGAGGTGATGGTGGGGGCAGGGGTACCAGTTGATGGGGTAGATGGGTAGAAGGAAGCGGTGAGGTGATGGTGGGGGCAGGGGTACCAGTTGATGGGGTAGATGGGGAGGTAGAAGGAAGCGGTGAGGTGATGGTGGGCGCAGGGGTACCAGTTGATGGGGTAGATGGGGGGTAGGAGGAAGCGGTGAGGTGATGGGGGCGCAGGGGTACCAGTTGATGGGGTAGATGGGGGGTAGGAGGAAGCGGTGAGGTGATGGTGGGCGCAGGGGTACCAGTTGATGGGGTAGATGGGGGGTACGAGGAAGCGGTGAGGTGATGGTGGGGGCAGGGGTACCAGTTGATGGGATAGATGGGGAGGTAGAAGGAAGTGGTGAGGTGATGGTGGGGGCAGGGGTACCAGTTGATGGGGTAGATGGGGAGGTAGAAGGAAGCGGTGAGGTGATGGTGGGGGCAGGGGTACCAGTTGATGGGGTAGATGGGGAGGTAGAAGGAAGCGGTGAGGTGATGGTGGGGGCAGGGGTACCAGTTGATGGGGTAGATGGGGGGTAGGAGGAAGCGGTGAGGTGATGGTGGGCGCAGGGGTACCAGTTGATGGGGTAGATGGGGAGGTAGAAGGAAGGGGTGAGGTGATGGTGGGCGCAGGGGTCCCAGTTGATGGGGTAGATGGGGAGGTAGGAGGAAGCGGTGAGGTGATGGTGGGCGCAGGGGTACCAGTTGATGTGGTAGATGGGTAGAAGGAAGGGGTGAGGTGATGGTGGGCGCAGGGGTACCAGTTGATGGGGTAGATGGGGAGGTAGGAGGAAGCGGTGAGGTGATGGTGGGGGCAGGGGTACCAGTTGATGGGGTAGATGGGGGGTAGGAGGAAGCGGTGAGGTGATGGTGGGGGCAGGGGTACCAGTTGATGGGGTAGATGGGGGGTAGAAGGAAGCGGTGAGGTGATGGGGTCGCAGGGGTACCAGTTGATGGGGTAGATGGGGAGGTAGAAGGAAGCGGTGAGGTGATGGGGGCGCAGTGGTACCAGTTAATGGGGTAGCTGGGGAGGTAGAAGGAAGCGGTGAGGTGATGGTGGGGGCAGGGGTACCAGTTGATGGGGTAGATGGGGAGGTAGAAGGAAGCGGTGAGGTGATGGTGGGGGCAGGGGTACCAGTTGATGGGGTAGATGGGGAGGTAGAAGGAAGCGGTGAAGTGATGGTGGGGGCAGGGGTACCAGTTGATGGGGTAGATGGGGGGTAGAAGGAAGCGGTGAGGTGATGGTGGGGGCAGGGGTACCAGTTGATGGGGTTGATGGGGAGGTAGGAGGAAGCGGTGAGGTGATGGTGGGGGCAGGGGTACCAGTTGATGGGGTAGATGGGGGGTAGAAGGAAGCGGTGAGGTGATGGGGGCAGGGGTACCAGTTGATAGGGTAGATGGGTAGAAGGAAGCGGTGAGGTGATGGTGGGGGCAGGGGTACCAGTTGATGGGGTAGATGGGGGGGTAGAAGGAAGCAGTGAGGTGATGGTGGGGGCAGGGGTACCAGTTGATGGGGTAGATGGGGAGGTAGAAGGAAGGGGTGAGGTGATGGTGGGGGCAGGGGTACCAGTTGATGGGGTAGATGGGGAGGTAGGAGGAAGCGGTGAGGTGATGTTGGGGGCAGGGGTACCAGTTGATGGGGTAGATGGGGAGGTAGGAGGAAGCGGTGAGGTGATGGTGGGGGCAGGGGTACCAGTTGATGGGGTAGATGGGGGGTAGAAGGAAGCGGTGAGGTGATGGGGGCAGGGGTACCAGTTGATGGGGTAGATGGGGAGGTAGAAGGAAGCGGTGAGGTGATGGTGGGGGCAGAGGTACCAGTTGATGGGGTAGGTGGGGAGGTAGAAGGAAGGGGTGAGGTGATGGTGGGGGCAGGGGTACCAGTTCATGGGGTAGATGGGGAGGTGGAAGGAAGCGGTGAGGTGATGGGGGCGCAGGGGTACCAGTTGATGGGGTAGATGGGGAGGTAGAAGGAAGCGGTGAGGTGATGGTGGGCACAGGGGTACCAGTTGATGGGGTAGATGGGGAGGTAGAAGGAAGCGGTGAGGTGATGGTGGGCACAGGGGTACCAGTTGATGGGGTAGATGGGGGGTAGAAGGAAGCGGTGAGGTGATGGGGGCGCAGGGGTACCAGTTGATGGGGTAGATGGGGAGGTAGAAGGAAGCGGTGAGGTGATGGGGGCGCAGGGGTACCAGTTGATGGGGTAGATGGGGAGGTAGAAGGAAGCGGTGAGGTGATGGGGGCGCAGGGGTACCAGTTGATGGGGTAGATGGGGAGGTAGAAGGAAGCGGTGAGGTGATGGGGGCGCAGTGGTACCAGTTAATGGGGTAGCTGGGGAGGTAGAAGGAAGCGGTGAGGTGATGGTGGGGGCAGGGGTACCAGTTGATGGGGTAGATGGGGAGGTAGAAGGAAGCGGTGAGGTGATGGTGGGGGCAGGGGTACCAGTTGATGGGGTAGATGGGGAGGTAGAAGGAAGCGGTGAAGTGATGGTGGGGGCAGGGGTACCAGTTGATGGGGTAGATGGGGGGTAGAAGGAAGCGGTGAGGTGATGGTGGGGGCAGGGGTACCAGTTGATGGGGTTGATGGGGAGGTAGGAGGAAGCGGTGAGGTGATGGTGGGGGCAGGGGTACCAGTTGATGGGGTAGATGGGGGGTAGAAGGAAGCGGTGAGGTGATGGGGGCAGGGGTACCAGTTGATAGGGTAGATGGGTAGAAGGAAGCGGTGAGGTGATGGTGGGGGCAGGGGTACCAGTTGATGGGGTAGATGGGGGGGTAGAAGGAAGCAGTGAGGTGATGGTGGGGGCAGGGGTACCAGTTGATGGGGTAGATGGGGAGGTAGAAGGAAGGGGTGAGGTGATGGTGGGGGCAGGGGTACCAGTTGATGGGGTAGATGGGGAGGTAGGAGGAAGCGGTGAGGTGATGGTGGGGGCAGGGGTACCAGTTGATGGGGTAGATGGGGAGGTAGGAGGAAGCGGTGAGGTGATGGTGGGGGCAGGGGTACCAGTTGATGGGGTAGATGGGGGGTAGAAGGAAGCGGTGAGGTGATGGTGGGGGCAGGGGTACCAGTTCATGGGGTAGATGGGGAGGTGGAAGGAAGCGGTGAGGTGATGGGGGCGCAGGGGTACCAGTTGATGGGGTAGATGGGGAGGTAGAAGGAAGCGGTGAGGTGATGGTGGGCACAGGGGTACCAGTTGATGGGGTAGATGGGGAGGTAGAAGGAAGCGGTGAGGTGATGGTGGGCACAGGGGTACCAGTTGATGGGGTAGATGGGGGGTAGAAGGAAGCGGTGAGGTGATGGGGGCGCAGGGGTACCAGTTGATGGGGTAGATGGGGAGGTAGAAGGAAGCGGTGAGGTGATGGGGGCGCAGGGGTACCAGTTGATGGGGTAGATGGGGAGGTAGAAGGAAGCGGTGAGGTGATGGGGGCGCAGGGGTACCAGTTGATGGGGTAGATGGGGAGGTAGAAGGAAGCGGTGAGGTGATGGTGGGCACAGGGGTACCAGTTGATGGGGTAGATGGGGAGGTAGAAGGAAGGGGTGAGGTGATGGAGGCGCAGGGGTACCAGTTGATGGGGTAGATGGGGAGGTAGGAGGAAGCGGTGAGGTGATGGTGGGGGCAGGGGTACCAGTTGATGGGGTAGATGGGTAGAAAGAAGCGGTGAGGTGATGGTGGGCGCAGGGGTACCAGTTGATGGGGTAGATGGGGAGGTAGGAGGAAGCGGTGAGGTGATGGTGGGGGCAGGGGTACCAGTTGATGGGGTAGATGGGGAGGTAGAAGGAAGCAGTGAGGTGATGGTGGGGGCAGAGGTACCAGTTGATGGGGTAGATGGGGAGGTAGAAGGAAGCAGTGAGGTGATGGGGGCGCAGGGGTCCCAGTTGATGTGGTAGATGGGTAGAAGGAAGCGGTGAGGTGATGGTGGGGGCAGGGGTACCAGTTGATGGGGTAGATGGGGGGTAGAAGGAAGGGGTGAGGTGATGGTGGGGGCAGAGGTACCAGTTGATGGGGTAGATGGGGACGTAGGAGGAAGCGGTGAGGTGATGGTGGGGGCAGGGGTACCAGTTGATGGGGTAGATGGGGAGGTAGGAGGAAGCGGTGAGGTGATGGTGGGGGCAGGGGTACCAGTTGATGGGGTAGATGGGGGGTAGAAGGAAGCAGTGAGGTGATGGTGGGGGCAGAGGTACCAGTTGATGGGGTAGATGGGGAGGTAGGAGGAAGCGGTGAGGTGATGGTGGGGGCAGGGGTACCAGTTGATGGGGTAGATGGGGAGGTAGAAGGCAGGGGTGAGGTGATGGTGGGGGCAGGGGTACCAGTTGATGGGGTAGATGGGGAGGTAGAAGGAAGCAGTGAGGTGATGGGGGCGCAGGGGTCCCAGTTGATGTGGTAGATGGGTAGAAGGAAGCGGTGAGGTGATGGTGGGGGCAGGGGTACCAGTTGATGGGGTAGATGGGGGGTAGAAGGAAGGGGTGAGGTGATGGTGGGGGCAGAGGTACCAGTTGATGGGGTAGATGGGGGGTAGAAGGAAGCAGTGAGGTGATGGTGGGCGCAGGGGTACCAGTTGATGGAGTAGATGGGAGGGTAGAAGGCAGGGGTGAGGTGATGGTGGGGGCAGGGGTACCAGTTGATGGGGTAGATGGGTAGAAGGAAGCGGTGAGGTGATGGGGGCAGAGGTATCAGTTGATGGGGTAGATGGGGAGGTAGGAGGAAGCGGTGAGGTGATGGTGGGCGCAGGGGTACCAGTTGATGGAGTAGATGGGAGGGTAGACGGAAGGGGTGAGGTGATGGTGGGGGCAGGGGTACCAGTTGATGGGGTAGATGGGGAGGTAGAAGGAAGCCGTGAGGTGATGGTTGGTGCAGGGGTACCAGTTGATGGGGGGTAGAAGGAAGGGGTGAGGTGATGGTGGGGGCAGGGGTACCAGTTGATGGGGTAGATGGGGAGGTAGGAGGAAGCGGTGAGGTGATGGTGGGGGCAGGGGTTCCAGTTGATGGGGTAGATGGGGGGTAGGAGGAAGCAGTGAGGTGATGGTGGGGGCAGGGGTCCAGTTGATGGGGTAGATGGGGAGGTAGAAGGAAGCAGTGAGGTGATGGTGGGGGCAGGGGTACCAGTTGATGGGGTAGCTGGGGAGGTAGAAGGAAGCGGTGAGGTGATGGTGGGGGCAGGGGTACCAGTTGATGGGGTAGATGGGGGGTAGAAGGAAGCGGTGAGGTGATGGTGGGGGCAGGGGTCCAGTTGATGGGGTAGATGGGGAGGTAGAAGGAAGCAGTGAGGTGATGGTGGGGGCAGGGGTACCAGTTGATGGGGTAGCTGGGGAGGTAGAAGGAAGCGGTGAGGTGATGGTGGGGGCAGGGGTACCAGTTGATGGGGTAGATGGGGGGTAGAAGGAAGCGGTGAGGTGATGGTGGGGGCAGGGGTACCAGTTGATGGGGTAGATGGGAGGTGGAAGGAAGCGGTGAGGTGATGGGGGCGCAGGGGTACCAGTTGATGGGGTAGATGGGGGGTAGAAGGAAGCGGTGAGGTGATGGGGGCGCAGGGGTACCAGTTGATGGGGTAGATGGGGAGGTAGAAGGAAGCGGTGAGGTGATGGTGGGCGCAGGGGTACCAGTTGATGTGGTAGATGGGTAGAAGGAAGCGGTGAGGTGATGGGGGCGCAGGGGTACCAGTTGATGGGGTAGATGGGGAGGTAGAAGGAAGCGGTGAGGTGATGGTGGGCGCAGGAGTACCAGTTAATGGGGTAGATGGGGAGGTGGAAGGAAGCTGTGAGGTGATGGGGGCGCAGGGGTACCAGTTGATGCGGTAGATGGGGGGTAGAAGGAAGCGGTGAGGTGATGGGGGCGCAGGGGTACCAGTTGATGGGGTAGATGGGGAGGTAGAAGGAAGCGGTGAGGTGATGGTGGGTGCAGGAGTACCAGTTAATGGGGTAGATGAGGAGGTGGAAGGAAGCTGTGAGGTGATGGGGGCGCAGGGGTACCAGTTGATGGGGTAGATGGGGAGGTAGAAGGAAGTGGTGAGGTGATGGTGGGCGCTGGGGTACCTGCGGGGACAGGTCCCTGAGGGAGACTGTGTCCTGCCGCCCGTCGCGGTGTGTCACATATGCGTACTGAGGGTTCGCATGGAGGAGTTGAACCCTCTCGACAAGGGGTCGGCCTTATGGCCTTATGGCTTCTCACTTGCTAGAATGTGCCCACCAGTAGCTCCTCCTACACTGAGAGGCTGTCCCGGATCGATGGGTTATATACCTTCTCAGAGAGGCGGAGCCACAGGCGGAGCCAACAACATCAACACAACAACCGTAATAGTGATTAAATACAATAATATTTCCAACAGCCATACGTGGCTCACCACAGCCATGCTGGCCCCCTGTGGGGGACAGAATAGGTCGTATCCGAGCCCGGTTCGTGCCGTCGTGAAACGCGACGGCGTCCACGACGGCGCGAACACTTGGGCTCCATTTGGGAGAATCGCCCCCATGTAACCTGCTCCTTTCCATCAGGCGAGTGGGACGCCTACGGGTCCTTCCTTCAGTGCGGTTTGGGCTGTGGTGACAGCATGGGGGCCCGGCTGCAATTTTAACCTGCGATGAAGGATGGGGAGCCATTATAGTTTCTCCACCAGGAAAATTTCCCAGGGACTGAAGAGCCAAAGGGAGAAGTTTTTTTGGGTTTCCTTGAGGACCCGGACAAATCGTGAGCGCCCCCCCCCCAACATGTCAAATATTTAAATTCACTTTCTTCTTCTGCTCCCGGCAACCATTTTGGAAGCGATGCCATCTTTTTCCAGAAGCCCGGAAAAAGCCAGGATATGGAAGATTGATGAGACTCCAGCTATTGCATCAGATTTACTTCTGGAGGGACTGGAGAAGCTGGGATTGTTCCCCTTGGAGCGAAGAGGTTTAAGGGGAGACTTAATAGATGTATTCAAAATCATGAGGGATTTTGATGGAGAAATAAGCAGAAACTGTTTCTAGTGGCAGAAAGGTTCATAACCAGAGGGCACAAATTTAAGGTGATTGGGAAAAGAAGCAGAGGTGAGATGAAGAGACCGTTCCGATTTGGAATGTGCCGCCTGATAGGGTGCTGGAAACGGATTCAGTAGAACAAAGAACAAAGAAACGTACAGCACAGGAACAGGCCCTCCAAGCCCGTGCCGACCATGCTGCCCGTCTAAACTACAATCTTCTACACTTCCTGGGTCCGTATCCCTCTATTCCCGTCCTATTCATGTATTTGTCAAGATGCCCCTTAAATGTCACTATCGTCCCTGCTTCCACCACCTCCTCCGGTAGCGAGTTCCAGGCACCCACTACCCTCTGCGTAAAAGACTTGCCTCGTACATCTCCTCTAAACCTTGCCCCTCGCACCTTAAACCTATGCCCCTTAGTAATTGACCCCTCTACCCTGGGGAAAAGCCTCTGACTATCCACTCTGTCTATGCCCCTCATAATTTTGTAGACCCCTATCAGGTCACCCCTCAACCTCCGTCGTTCCAGTGAGAACAAACCGAGTTTATTCAACCGCTCCTCATAGCTAATGCCCTCCATACCAGGCAACATTCTGGTAAATCTCTTCTGCACCCTCTCTAAAGCCTCCACATCCTTCTGGTAGTGTGGCGACCAGAATTGAACACGATACTCCAAGTGTAATGATAATAAGGGAATGGGACAAATTCTTGAAGGGAACAAATTTGCAGGGCTATGGGGAAAGAGCAGGAGAGTGGGATTGACTGCAGAGAAACAACACAATGGGCCGAATGGCTTCCTTCTGTGTTGTCTCGTTCTATGAAATGTATAAATGCCTGTTCCTGCCAGTTACCCCAGCTACCCAACGGCCTCTGGGTGAAAGTTCCATTCCTGGCACTCAGAGGGTTAAAAAGCAATCGCCTGCAGCAAATCTCAGTTCAGTGCAAAATGTCAACCATCTCATCTATCAGCGTCCTGCATTGAACAATCACACTCGCTGCTGGAGCCTCAACAAAATGACTCTGCTCCTAGATCGAGCTGATAATCCTGGTGGCTGGGGCTGGGCTCCAACTGTCTCCCTTCTGAAAGGAGGCAAAACATTACGTTCATTTCTGCCTTTCATTTGATCGACAAATGCCCAGCGCACCTGAGAGCCGCAAAATGGAAGAGTAAAGGAGAGAGCAAGAAGGCCCAGAGGCCCTTTTCAGCCACTGGCTGCTGAGGAGGGTGCCAGCTTCGGAAAGGTGATACTCATGTGGTAACGGAACGTAAATGAATTGGAAAGAAAGCTTCTAATTGGGTCCATGTGGCAAGATATTTCTACAGACCTCAATACTTGTGGTGTTGGGTGCTCTGGTGCACAGATGAGCCAACACAGTTGTATGTGGTACAACTCTATTTTATTTTAACTCTTATAATACAGTTCGTTCTGGATACTCTGCACGTGCTGTCTCCCTGAGTGTGTCGTGTAGTAGATCTGTCCTGGTCCTCCTCTGCAGCTAATACTGACCACCGGGGGTCGTGTCTGTGCTTTTATATCTTTCTGTCATTGGTTGTGGTGTTGTGTGTTCTGATTTGTCTGTTGGTGTGTCTATCATGATGTGTGTGTTTGAATATCATGACAATACTGTTCCACAGAAATTTCCAATCTCCTATTCAAAATTTCCCGCGGTTTGAATATGTGAAGTGTAAATCTGTGGGTGTGCGTAATATCCCACAGTGAGCCACGGCAAGTCTCCCACTGGCATGGACTCTCTACTTTGTGTCTTCTCTTAATGTACACTGCTTTAACGTGTTTGCTTTCTATCCTTTTTCGTTTAAAGTGCTTTTCAAATGTGCAGACTCCAGGATCAGCTACCTTTTATTTCACTTGGAAGAGATTTTTTTTATCGACCCCTGAGCTAACTATTTTTTACGGGAGATAAAAATTATAGGGAGCCATGAGAGAAAAAATTGGCATTTCTAAACCAAAGACAAATTCTCTAGCAGTATGCGTAATTTGCAAATACAATAAAATATGTGTTGCATTCATATATCAATAGAATAGAAATTAAAATACGCCTAACTCTGAATTATCATGCTTTCTCTGCCTTTTTATAAACTACAATTTTGTCAGTAAAGGCCTCTTTAAAACAAATTCTAACTTGTGATATGTTGGATTTTTTCAGCTATTGATTCTCGAGATAAAAAATTGCTTCTAGCAGCGCATTTGGAGTAATATATTAGATGAAATAATGGTCACAACCATAAAACGTATCCTTCGAACCAAAAGGCACCATCTATAGCCATAGCTGTACCTCTCAAACAGCTTTATTTAGAAAGTGATTTTTTTTCTTTTGTTAAAATAGAAAAATACTTTTCACTGTACCTCGGTACACATTACAATAAACAAATCCAATCCAATCCAATAATCATTTTGGAACCGTAAAGTGCAGCTTAATGATTAGTCCTTTATCTCCACAATAAAAGAAGCTCTTACTTTTTTTGACTGAATATTTTTGGGCTTTTTTTTTATGTTAGAGCGGCACAGAAGCACAGTGGTTAGCACTGTTGCTTCACAGCTCCAGGGTGACTGTCCGTGTGGAGTCTGCATGTTCTCCCCGTGTCTGCGTGGGTTTCCTCCGGGTGCTCCGGTTTCCTCCCATAGTCCAAAAATGTGCAGGTTAGGTGGATTGGCCATGATAAATTACCCTTAGTGTCCAAAAAGGTTAGGTGGGGTTACGGGGATAGGGTGGGGGTGTGGGCTTAGGTTGGGTGCTCTTTCCAAGGGCCGGTGTAGACTCGATGGGCCGAATGGTCTTCTTCTGCACTGTAAATTCTGTGATAATGTGATCCAACTGAAAAAGGTTGGGAGCTGTAAACTTGTTAAAGCCTGGAACCTGCAGACCCCTGCGCTAACTATTTAAGTATGGCATGAAGCTTCTGCAGATCAATGTTTTACTGGATTTTCAATCATTTGTGTTACAATTAACATGCAACTCAAAATAGGGATCAGTGACTGTGTGTGGGTACCTTAAATATTTGAGAGTAAAGATCCTCATGCATTCCAATATAAACCAGTTGATACACTTGTGTTTATCCATCTATCTGTATTGTCATTAATATATTATCTATCTATTTTCTATGAACATATAAATCAGGAGCAGGAGGAGGCCAGTCAGCCTCTTGAGCCTGCTCCGCCATTCAATAAGATCACGACTGTGCAGATTTTTCCACATTCACACCTACCCCCGATAACCTTTCACCCCCTTTCTTATCAAGTATCTATCCAGCTCGGACTTCAGAATATTCCAACATTCTGCTTCCACTGCCTTTTGAGGAAGAGAGTTCCAGAGACTCACGACCCTCCTGAGAAAGAAAATTTCTCCTCATCTCTGTCTTAAATGAGCAACTCCTTGGGCGCGATTCTCCCAAAAGATTTCAAAGTTAATTTGTGGTGGGTTTTTCAGGGAGCTTCCCGCCGACCCTGCCGGTGAGATCCCCACCGCTATTCAATGACACTTAGTCACTTTTTTAAGCCCTGGGGAGTTTCTCACCAGTTTAGCCCACACTTAGGGCGTGGTTTTCCAGCCACGTTGCGCTCAAGGGAGAGCACAACGTGGACAGAGAATCTCTGGAAAGCCCCCCAGCGAGCCTCCCGACAGGCTCCGCGCCTCGTGAGATTCTCCGAAGTCCCGCGAGACGTCCAGTCGGAACCCCGCCCCACATGGGCAGGACTGAATGACGTTCGCGGAAGTAGGTCGTAAACCTACCCACAAATGTGGACAAGGCGGAACTGCACCCGGGGAGTCTCCCGGGCCATTGGAGACCCCTGGGTGGTCAGGGTAAGTGCAGAGTGGCCCCTTGACCGTCCCCCTGGAATGTGGGCACCATGGCACTGCCCAGTTGGCACCTTAGCACTGCCACCCAGGCACTGCCAAGGTGCTCGGATAGCACTGCCATGTCAGCAAGAGCACTGACTGGGTGCCAGGGTGGCAGTGCAAGGGTGCCTGAATGCCATGGTGGCACATCCAAGAGCCAGGGGGTGAGGGGGGGCATGCCCATGAAATGTGGGTGATGGGGGGGTTTGAAGGGTGTTGGAGTGTAGGGCAGGTAGGTAGGTGCCTCCGGGAGGTTCTGGGGAGTGATGGGTGGGGGTCCTAGAAGGGAGGGGGTGCTGTAAGGGGGCTTTGGGGGGCCTGAAGAGGGGGGACCCCCAGGGACCCCATAGCGGGGTGTCTTGGGAGGGCGGGGGGCGTGGGGTAGTGTCCATGTGTGTGGGGGGGGGTTGACATTGCCCATGGGTGGGCGGGCCTGGGGGACCCACAAGCTCACTGAGAGATCGGGGCATCCTTTCAAAATGGTGGCCCGATCCCTGAGTTCAGCTCCTCGGTGCTAAAAGAAATTCTAAGGGATGGATTCACCGGCCGCGTTCGCCAGGCGACCAGTGCCAGGGTGGCAGTGCCAAGGTGCCATCTGGGCAGTGTCATGGTGCCCACGTTCCGGGGGCAGGGGGGGGGGGAGGCCAGGGAGCCACTCTGCACTTTCCCTGACTACCCAGGCGTCTCCGATGGCCTGGGAGACCACCGGGTGCAATTCCGCCTGGTCCACATTTGCGTGGACCAGCACTGATCGGCGCCCGGCTGCAGCCTCCCTGGGGAGGCCGCAGAATCGAGGGAGGCCGGTGGACCCCGTGCAGGTAGGTCATAAGTAAATTTATGACCTACTTCCGTGAGTGTCATTCAGTCCCGCCCATTTGGGACGGAGTTCCGATTCCGACGTCTTGCAGGACTTTGGAGAATCCCGCGAGGCGCGGAGCCTGTCGTGAGGTCCGCTGGAGGGCTCTCCCAGGATTCTCCTGCCGGTTATGCTCTCGCTTGAGCGCAATGCAGCCAGAGAATCGCGACCCTTATTTTTAAACAGTTAAAATTTTTAAACTGTTTCTAGATTCTCTTACAAGAGGAAACATCCTCTCCACATCCACCCTGTCAATGCCCCCCCAGGATCTTAAAGGTTTCAATCAAGCCACCTCTTACTCTTCTAAACTCCATCAGATACAAGCCTAGCCTATTCAACCATTCCTCATAAGACAACCCACCAGGCTTTAGTCTAGTAAACCTTCTCTGAACTGCTCCCAATGCATTTACGTCCTTTCTTAAATAAGGTGACCAACACTGTATACCGTACTCCAGAAGTGATCTCACCAATGCCCTGATGTGTTATCTATTATTGTTGTCTCCGTCCTCAATATAAATACAGGAATGCATACAAAAGCCATATCTTAGTCAAAAAGGTGCAGCATTATAAAGTGCTATTCCCTGCTTAATATTCTGTTCCAGTAAAGCAAGTAGCGCACACGGGAAGAAAAATCCCTTTGGAGTCTGGGATATTGTAAGATGTGATGCTGCAGTGTTCCAGTCAGGAATATGTGCTCCCCTCTGGGTAAGTCAGTGATAGGGCTGCACCATTTGCTAGGGGTCCTCACCGAAAGTTTCACTCTTAGAATTCTCTCAGTGAGAACACTCCGAAATTAATACTTATTCAGTCCTTTTTGTATTTATTAATTTTGCTCGGCAATATTCAGGAAAGAAGTAGAATGCTCTCCGTGATGCACGGTGCAGGCCTTCAAGCTGAAAACATGAAGGTCCTGCAGAGTGCGCTTGATAAGAATGGATCCAGGATCGAGGAGCTTCAGTTATGTGGAGAAACTGAGGCTGATCTCTTTGGAGAAGAGAAGGTTGAGAGGCGATTTGATTGAGGTGTTCAGAATCATGAGGCGCCTGGACAGAGTAGATGGAGAGAAGCTGTTCTCATTGGCGGAAGGGTCAAGTACGAGGGGGCACCCATTTTGGGTGATTGGCAAAAAAAGCAACAGCAACGTGAGGAACCTTGGGCGTCATTCTCCGACCCCCCGGCGGGTCGGAGAATCGCCGGGGGCTGCCGTGAATCCCGCCCCCGCCGGTTGCCAAAGTCTCCGGCACCGGAGATTCGGCGGGAATCGCGCCGCGCCGGTTGGCGGGGCCCCCCGCTCGATTCTCCGGCCCGGATGGGCCGAAGTCCCGCCGATAAATTGCCTGTCCCGCCGGCGTAAATTAAAGTACCTATTTACCGGCGGGACAAGGCGGCGCGGGCGGGCTCCGGGGTCCTGGGGGGGGGCGATCTGACCCCGGGGGGTGCCCCCACGGTGGCCTGGCCCGCGATCGGGGCCCACCGATCCGCGGGCGGGCCTGTGCCGTGAGGGCACTCTTTCCGTTCCGCCTCCGCCACGATCACCACCATGGCGGAGGCGGAAGAGACTCTCTCCACTGCGCATGCGCGGGAACTGTCAGCGGCCGCTGACGCTCCCGCGCATGCGCCGCCCCGACATGTCATTTCCGCGCCAGCTGGCGGGGCAACAAAGGCCGTTTCCGCCAGCTGGCGGGGCGGAAATCCCTCCGGCGCCGGCCTAGCCCCTCAATGTTGGGGCTCGGCCCCCAAAGATGCGGAGCATTCCGCACCTTTGGGGTGGCGTGATGCCCGTCTCATTGGCGCCGTTTTGGGCGCCAGGCGGCGGACATCGCGCCGTTTGGGGAGAATTTCGCCCCTTGTTTTACTCAGTGAGCGGTTAAGATCGGGAATGCATTCCGACTCCCGTTCCCTTTTTAAGTTGGTGCGGAGGGGGATGGGTCAGTGAAGTAGGCACGTGACATTTCTGTCATGTCAGGTTGGATGGGTGCCCAGAATCCACTCGATGTACATTCCTTCAGGAAAAGGGCTAGTTTTGTTAATGCGTCAGTTAATAACTTTCCTGTTTCCGATTTCCCACAGCCAAGAAAGGGGACTGGAACAGTGAAGAATATTGAACATTTGGTGAGTAAAAGACATGATCAGCAGGGAGAGGTATGTATGTGTTTGTACATTAAACACTGACGATGGTATGTACCCACATGCTTATGGTAAATATCAAGGGCTGGAGGCTATTATCTTTTCAGGTAATAAGATTCCGCCACAGTGTAAGTGTTCTGGCTCTACTTAAATTCAAATGTAAATGTATTTAGACAGTTGAAATGGTGCAACTAAAATTGCTGGCAGACGAGGAATTGTTGTTTCCTGTCACATTCTTTGAATTGGAACCCCTCTTTACCCCTCGTTCTTCTTTTTATTCGTTTATTTTCTTTTTAATGGATCATGTTCTGGTCTTGGCAGTTTTCTCATGTTTTTCTTCCCCTCCCCTTCTGTTTGCTTCTCTCTCATTCCCACAGTTTAAGCAGTGTCGAGTGATGCTTCCTTGATGAAAAGCACCAACTGGCAACTCTTTCAAGACTCACTTTCACGAGGATTATGTTTTGCTCTGTGTGGTTCTCAGAAGTTGCTGCCGAAAGTCTAAAAGCGATGCTCCTCTGGAAGGGGCTTGGATTGTTCAGAAACCCTCCGTTTTTGAGGCGTTCATCAAGCAGGCATCTCAGAACCTATGCCAGCTAGCACTTGGCATTTCTCCCATGCAGAGTTAAAAAATTGCCTCATTTTGTAGAGGAAGGAGTCTTCCTTACAAGTGGACCACTGCTCCATGCTGGAGACACAGTGTGGATTGAAGTCACATTGGGCCTCTGTGCCTTAAGATGAAGTCTGCCTCCATCTGTCTCACTCTCAAAAGCTTTCCCCCCGTATCTGTGCCTCACAGATTCACTCTCTGTCTTTGCTGGCAGCCCGTTATCATCTCTCCCTCTTGCTGTCCCATTGTTTAGTCCCATCCAGATGTGTCCCCATCAGTTGGTCTGCCTGGTTCCCGCTCACACGTACTGCACAGAGACAGCTGTTTCACACCTCTTTCTGTCTCGCTCCTATGACTCCTGGACCAGTATTTATCCCTCGGCTAGTGCCTCCAACAAATGACATGTCATTGCTCTCTGTGGGATCCTGCTGTGTGCAAACTGGATCCGTGTTACAAGCGCAGCAACACTACGTCATTGGCTGTAATGTGATTTGGGGGCATCCTGACTGGGTGCTACAGAAATGCATGTCTTTCCTTCTGTCCCTCTGCACCGAACTCTCGAGCTGTCAGTGGAGCTTTTTAACAACAAACTTGCA
Organism: Scyliorhinus torazame; assembly: GCF_047496885.1. Classification (NCBI taxonomy): domain Eukaryota; kingdom Metazoa; phylum Chordata; class Chondrichthyes; order Carcharhiniformes; family Scyliorhinidae; genus Scyliorhinus; species Scyliorhinus torazame. The sequence goes on along the minus strand of NC_092738.1, from coordinate 27,129,221 downwards.
TAACAAGTATATAAGTTGTTGCAAACTTTCCCCGGAAGTGAGTCCAAGTCTGCAGTATGATGCCCCCTCGATAAGGGTGACTTTGTCACAGCTTCCAGCCCACGCAGCCATGATAAGCATTATCGAACATGAAAGGATCAGGAAAACCCTTTCAGAGACCCTGACAGCCCAAGGTAGGAGGATGTTTTCCACATTCATTGAGTCTCAATATTATCTTTTTTTTCCTCAATATGTCTAGGGGTCAACAAAATCTTTGAAAGTCACTCACCAAAGGAGCACTCTGCCAAGGTAAAAATGCTCAATTTACGATCCATGTGTTTTAAAAGGAGATAATTGAGACAAATGAACAGTTTTGGTGAAGTACTGGGTACAGTGTGTTCTGGGCCAATGCTCACTCACTCACTCTCCAGGGACATTAAGAACTTCTCCTCCACACAGTTACAAAGAGAATTAACACTGCTCTGTGGGAAAAACATTGGAGGGATTTGTACCAAAACTGGGCCGACCAAATAGACTGCAATTGCTCAGGTTTGTAGTAAATGGTGATTGAGTTACTCATCTACAGTTCTTTTGTTATTGCTTTTAGTTTGCTTAATATTCCAACACTGAATAAGAAAGGGACAAATAACTGGATTTATTATAGACATAAACAATATTTCAGAGACAATATTAGACTGATCAAGTCACCATTAGCAAGTGACCCCCACTGTCTGGTTGACACTTACTGCTGTTCAGGGAGCGTCTCTAAATTCCCATTTAGAATAAGAAATAAATGGACCAGGAATTTACTTCATGAACCCGCTGTATGGATGTCCTATGAGCAACAGTTAAGCGTATTTTTAGGTGGCATTACCTTCTAGACTTCTTAGGATGTGGGCAATGCTGTAAGGGCCACACAAATTATCCTGGGGTGGAGGTGAGCCTTCACCTTGGCCAATTGGCTTGCAAGCACACATTAAAGAGTGCACCGCATAGGGCTGACTGTCTGGGCCTCTCCAAGTGCGGGAATAGAGGCAGATGGAGCCCCCCGAAAATACCAGTTCCAGCCAGCCGGTCATTCTCTCAACACTGCGTCCCTGGCAATTTTGGGTGAGGCAGGCCTGGGGCCTAGGAGAACCTTGTTTCAGGTACGTTTAGGAGTCCGACTGGGATTTCCCAGTCAGCTTCCAGTTTCCTGACACAAATTTACTGCCTGGGGGAGGGCACTGAGTAGCAGGCCAGGTTGGTATGAGGGGAGCTGGCGGGTGGCAGTGTTCTAGGTAGGCCTACAGGCCCTCACTGCCGAAAGATGGAGGTACAGCCAAACGTCGCCCTGGTGGCACGGTAACACAGTGGTTAGCACTGTTGCTTCACAGCTCCAGGGTCCCAGATTCGATTCCCCGTTGGGTCACTGTCTGTGCGGAGTCTGCACGTTCTCCCCATGTCTGTGTGGGTTTCCTCCTGGTGCTCCGGTTTCCTCCCACAAGTCCTGAAAGACGTGCTGTTAGGTGAATTGGACATTCTGAATTCTCCCTCTGTGTACCCGAACAGGCGTCGGAGTGTGGCGACTAGGGGATTTTCACAGTAATAATAATAATCTTTATTATTGTCACAAGTAGGCTTACATTAACACCACAATGAGGTTACTGTGAAAAGCCCCTCGTCGCCACATTCCGGCGCCTGTTCGGGTCACAGAGGGAGAATTCAGAATGTCCAATTCACCTACCAAGCACGTCTTTCAGGGACTTGTGGGAGGAAACTGGAGCACCCGGAGGAAACCCACGCAGACACGGGGAGGATGTGCAGACTCCGCACAGACAGTGACCCAAGCCGGGAATCGAACCTGGGACCCTGGAGCTGTGAAGCAACAGTGCTAACCACTGTGCTACCGTGCTGCCCAACTTGATCGCAGTGTTAATGTAAGCCTATTTGTGACACTAATAAAGATTATTATTATTATTATTATGAGGGACTCCCCCACCCTCACCTAGGAGTGGTGGCCTGGTTGCTTTTTGTAACCTTTTAATCTAATTTTTAACAGGAGCTGACAGGGCACCTTTTTGTTGAAGCTCCTTCTCAGCTGCTTACCTTGTACTGCAGCTGGGTGCTTCCCTGAAACTTGAAGGACTCTTAAGGGCCCTCCAGCTTTGAGAGCCTATCCACCATCCTTAATTGTCAGGAGACCTGTCTCCAGGCAAATTAAGAGCTCGCCCACGTAAAAATCTTGACTTTAATCAGTTTCTCCGCCACCCGCCCTCCCCGAAAATGGTGGGGTTGAGTCGAAAGCAAAGCTGGCTCCTGTTTCCCGCCTCCATGCAGCCAATAGTGTGAGACTGAAGTCAGGTGCAGCTGAACTAGGCAGCCTCCTGTCCCAGTGTTGCATTAGTGAGTGGGTTTGGTCTTACACAGCTAGTGGATTAAATCGGGGACAGATTGGAACTCATTAACTGCAAATTATTAGTTATCAGTATAACCACTATACTCTTCGAACACATGGCCAGTGTTGTCTCTGATGTGAGATTGTGATCCTGGCTTGCCAATGTCTTTCCGAGCAGGAGTTTCAGTGTGGACCACGTCATGGAGCGGAACTACGACTTTGACCTGACGTACATCACGGAGCGGATTATTTCGGTCTTCTTCCCACCCGTGCTTGAGGAGCAGCGATACCGCAGCAACCTGAAGGAGATGGCCCAGATGTTGAAATCGAAACACGGAGAGAGTTACTTGGTAAGTTGCGCTTTTCAGAATCGAGGATCTCGCCTACAAGCTGTAGTGCACCTCGGGGCAGTCGGTAGGACTGGGGAGTAGCAAGTTACCCCCAAGAGTTACGCTTTGGATTATTATTCCAGGTACATACACATGGTTCTAAAACTGGATGATTACATAGAATATGCAACACAGAAACAGACCATTCAGCCCAACCAGTCCATGCTGGTATTTCTCCTCCACTTGAGCCTCCTCCCATCTGTTTTCATCTAAATCCACCGTTGTAACCCTCAAATCCCTTCTTCCTCATATGCTTCACTTCCTCGTAAATACATCTGTACTGTTCACTTCAACCACTAGTAGCGAGTTGCACATTCTCACCACTCTCTGGGTGAAGACGTTTCTGAATTCCTGATTGGATGTCTTAGTGACTATTTTATGTTGATGATCTCTAGTGATGCTCTTACCCACAAGAGGAAACAGTCTCTCTGGATCAAAGACCTCTATTTGGTCATCCCCTCAGTCTTCCTTTTTCAAGAGAAAGAGATCCAGTCGATCCTTTCCTGATATGTAAGCCCCCACATTTCTGTGATCATCCATGTCGATCTTCTCGGCACCCTCTCCTGTGTCTCGAGATCCCTTTTCTAATATGGCGTCCAGAACTGCGCTCCATGCTCTAAGTGTGGAGCACATTTAAAGACTGGTCCTACGATGGTTTAGTGTGACACTGAGTCCCACAGACCAGGAAAGTCATCAGCTCCATCCCCGGTCTGTGCTGTGTCAGCCTGGCTGACTGCAAAGGGCTCTACAATGGACATTGTCCTCCCTTCTGCTCAACCCGTTTTGGGTCGGGGAGGGTGAAATCAGCCCTTGAGGCTAATTGCTTTCTGGTGATTTCAACAACAAAAACTTGCGTTTATATTGCACCTTCAACATAACGAAACATCCCAAGACATATCCCAGGAGCATTATAAAACAGTTTGACTCCAAGTCACATCAGGTCATATTATGTCAGATGATCAAGAGCTTGGTCAAAGAGGTGTCCTAAAGGAGGAAAGAGGTGGAGAGGTATAGGGAGAAAATTCCAGAGTTCGGGGCCTAGGCAACTGAAGGCATAGCCAGCAAATTTGGAGCAATTAGAATTGAGAATGCACAAGAGGGCAGAATTGGAAAAGTGCATTGTGGAGTTGGAGGAGATTACAGCGACAGGGAGAGGAGGGTTGTGGAGTTGGAGTTGGAGGAGATTACAGCGACAGGTAGAGTGCAAGGACAAGGAAGGATTTGAAAGTAAGGAGCGGAATTTACTGGCTGTTCATGCCGGTGGAATATTCCCGGTCCCACCGACGGCGCACCCCCACCTCGGGCTTCCCGGCGGCGAGGGGTGCATTCAACGGCGGGACCAGAAAATCCCGCTGGTGGGCCGCCCCCGCCCCCGAAAACATGCAGAGGGTTGCTCGGAAAATCCCGCCCAAGGCTGAGAATTCAAAAGTCAGCCTGTTACTTGACTGAGAGCCAGCGTAGGTCAGTGAGCACAACAGCAGGAGAAAGGAAAACGGGACTTGTCTGAGTTAAGACACTGGTAGCAGAATTTTGGATAACCTCAAGTTTACAGAGGGCAGAATGTGGGAGGCCAGTCAGAAGTGTGTTGGAATCGCCGAGTCTGGAGGTAACTAAGGTATGGATTAGGGTTTCAGCAGGGTGTGAGCTGGGCGGCATGGTAGCACAGTGATTAGCACTGTTGCTTCACAGCGCCAGGGTCCCGGGTTCAATTCCCGCTTGGGTGACCGTCTGTGTGGAGTCTGCACATTCTCCCCGTGTCTGCGTGGGTTTCCTCCGGGTGCTCCGGTTTCCTCCCACAGTCCCGAAAGACGTGCTGTTAGGTGAATTGGACATTCTGAATTTTCCCTCTGTGTACCCGAACAGGCGCCGGAATGTGGCGACTAGGGGATTTTCACAGTAACTTCATTGCAGCGTTAATGTAAGCCTACTTGTGACAATATAGATTATTATTAAAGTGGGGTGATGTTATGGATGTGGAAATAGGCGCTTTTAATTCTGCTGGAAAATGGGCCCAGTGGGTGCGAAGAGGCTAAGTGCCACCCTATGCATTGCCCCTCTGGCAGGACCAAATAGTCCACTGTGTGGACTGACTTAGATGCAGCTGTACAGATCCCAGCGTGAGTGAAGAGAAGAGAAAGCTAAAAGCAGGATCGACTTAATAAAGAAAATATTTTTCTCAACCTTCCCTGGTAATCCCACTGGTCCTTGGTGGTCTCAGAGGTTTAATCCCGCTGGCAGTTCAATGGAATTATGATTAACATCTCCTCTCTGTCCATTTTTATTGACTTTTGAGGTGATGCTTTTGTTTGAACACCCTGCGTGAATGACACCATCTTCACTTGGAGACAGCAGAGCGTTGGAACTGAATTAACATATATAGAGACCCACAGTCATTAACCCCGGCTTTCTTCAGTGCTGAGTTTAACTTGGCTTCCTCACAGCTGCCCTACTGATATGGCTGGCAGCAACTGAAGCCAAATAGTCCATCAAAATAAAACCTTCAGAAAAATAGTTTTTAAAAAAGGTGCGAAAGTTCATCAAAATCTGAGTTGTTTTCAAAGGGGGCCCATTGCTCCTGTTCCAAATCAAAAAAAAATGCATCGCCACAGGGCGGCATGGTGGCATCATGGTTAGCACTGCTGCCTCACAGCACCAGGGTCCCAGGTTCAATTCCGGCCTTGGGTGACTGTCTGTGTGGATTTGTACTTTCTCCCCGTGTCGGCGTGGGTTTCCTCCGGGTGCTCCGGTTTCCTCCCCCAGTCCAAAGATGTGCAGGTTAGGTGGATTGGCCAGGCTAAATTGTCTCTTAGTGTCCAAAGGATTAGGTGGGGTTAAGGGCAGGGGATTTGCCTTGAGTAGGGTGGTCTTTTGCAGGTTCGGTGCAGACTCGATGGGCTGAATGGCCTCCTCCTGCACCGTAGGGATTCTATAGTTACTCACCTTTGTCCTTTGTTTGCATTGCTCTTAAGTTTACTGTTGTGCTGTGCCTTGACCTTGGTCACTGCAATATGCCTTTCCTGGCCGTTAAGTAACATTCAGCCAAGATTACTTTTGAATTTGCAATTGGACAACAATATCCATAAAGGGTACTCTTGCCTGAAACTCATTTCCCTTAAAAGATGCCAAGCTGTTCCAAATAAAGACCAATACTGGGTGAAGAAATTTTGTTTAAACATTTCTTAGCATGTTGTCACAAGGTTCACACTGTTGCAGAGCGGGTAACGAAGGCCACTGGCTCTTAAGGAGTTAAAAATTATGATCAAGTCTTTCCGTTCCTGTGTAACGATTTCCATTAGTTCTGCCCATTGGGCAGAAATTTGTGGCCTCGCAAGGGTAGGGGTAGAAACAGCCATCTGACACGATTTCTACATTGTCTAATGGGGAGTTGCGACTTAAGTTGACTCACAACTGCAGTTGCCTTCACTCAAGCGCTCTCTTAGTCCAGGTAAGGATATGCCTTCATTCCTGGCATATCCCAGGCAATGGGGCCAGTTACAATGACTCTTGGTCACTGACGGACCAGCCACTTGTTGCTGTACAAATCCCACCCTCTACTTGATCAATCTAAAATAACCTCTTTCCTTTTATAGCTTTTCAATCTATCGGAAAAGAGACAAGATATTAGCAGACTCAACCCGAAGGTAGGTTGACCTGAATTCTCCTTTTATTTTTCAGACATTTGGGCTGGATTCTCTGACGCCCAACGGCAAAATCGTGATCGGCAATCGCGCGGAGAATGGATTTCCACGCCGGAATCGGGGCCGGTGCTGGTTTGACGCCAGTCCGCAATGCTCCGCCTCCTCCAAACCGGCGTCATCGTGACGTGTGCCGCGCACCGTTTCAATGCCGTTGGCACGCCATCGACCGGCCCACCCACGGTACTCCGCCCCCGACGGGCCGAGTTCCTGACGGCGCAGGACACGTCTGGTCCCAGTGGTTGAGAACCCGGCGTGCCAGCTACAGACAGTGTTCAGCACTGTCACACCCGTCTGGGATCCATGCCGCTGGCCAGGGGTCTGCTGCCAGGGCTGGGGGGACTGGTGAGGGGTGGCCTGGGTGTGGGCTGTGGGTCGCGGTTGGCGGGTTAAGAGTTCGAGCACAGCCAGCGCCATGTTTTATGACGCGACTGGTGCAAGTCGTCAGCCGTGCGCATGCGCAGCCCGGAACCCGGCCATTCTCCTTCCGTTTTTGGCGCGATCCGCTGGAGTTTCACGCAGCGCCGATGCTAGCGCCTCACTGGTACAGGAATTGGTGAGGGGTTCGCGACGCTTTTCCTGTCCTGAACGTCCTGCAGATTCTCCGTTCACGGCGGCACTTACCCGCAGAAACAGAAAATCCAGCCCTTGATGTTTGAAAGCAACTTTAAACTTAGACCCAGTGTGGGGATTAAAAATGACCTTCCCATTGCCAGCACCACAGGGCTCTCTGGTTGTAGTTAGTCCGAGTCAGAGCTCTGAGGGCAGGTTATGAATGGATTGTGCTCGTTTTGACAATCCATGTCTTGTGGAGCCAGTTTAAAAGTGGAACAAATTGGAAATTCAAACCTTTTCAATTGAAAACTGAAAGTGTGTGGGGCTTCCACAGGTACTTCCCTTGGAGGGAATGCAAGGAAGGTGAACTAGATTGACTCTAGGGATAAGGGGATTACTGTATGTGGAGAGATTGAGTCGACTCAATATTAGGCCAATATTACCTGAGTTTAGAAGAATGAGCTAATTGAAACTGGAAATTCTGAAGGGCTTGACAGGGTAGACACTCAGTAAATGTTTCTTGGCTGGGGAATCACAGTCTCCGGATAAGGGCCGGGATTCTCCAATCCCTCGCCCATGTTCTGACACCGGCGTCAAAAGCGGCGCGAGCCACTCTGGCGTCAACGGGTGTCAGGCCCAGGTATTCACCCCTTCCTAGGGAGCTAGTCCGGCGCCGGAGTGGTGTCCGCAGCTCCGGCGCCCGAAAGCCAATGCGCCAAGGCCGGCGCGAGTCCGCGCATGCGCGTGGGTTCCCGTCTCCGCGCCGGCCCCCGGGCAATATGGCGGAGCCCTACAGGGGCCCGGCGCGGAGGAACATAGGCCCCCCACGGAATTAGCCCGCCCACCGATCAGTAGGCCCCGATAGTGGGCTAGGCCACCGTGGAAACCCCCGGAGTCGGATCCACCCGCCCCCCCCCACCAGGACAGCCCCCGCAGCCAGAACTCCGAGGTCCGGCCAGGTGGGACCATACGTAACCCACGCCGGCGGGACTCGGCCGAACTCGGCGGGCACTCGGCCCGTCGAGGCGCGGGGAATCGCCGGGGGGGGGGGGGGGGCCGCGGGCACCGGAGAATCGGCACCACAGAATTGGTGGCTTGGCGTCGGAGCAGCGTTGTGTCGCGCCCCCCCCCCACCGATTCTCCAACGCGGGGTCGGAGTATCCCAGCCAAGGAGTCAGCCTTTTCGGACTGAGTTGAGGAGAAATGTCTTCACTCAAAAGGTTGTGAATCTTTGGAATTCTCTACTCCCAAGAGCCCAGCCGTTGAGTATATTCAAGATGGACATTGATAGATTTTTGAGGTACGACGTGAGTTCAGGGATAATGCAGGAAGGCGGAATTGAGGTGGAACATCAACTGCGACCATATTGAATGGTGGGGCAGGCTCGAGGGGTGAAATGACCTACTCAAGCTCCTATTTCTTATGTTCTGATGGAAGCATCATGGAGTGTTATAGTGACCAGGAAAGCCGCCATTATTTCAAGCCTGCTGACATTTTTCATGTTGTGTGCGGATTCACGTCCCGGGTTGACTTTACAACAGTTGATAAAATGTTTGCATCATTCATGCCTGGGCACTTTGTCAGCCATCTTCCCCCTCCCTCTCTCACCAGGACTCTGATGTGTTGCTGTGCTTTTGATTTCCAGGTTCATGACTTCGGCTGGCCTGACCTTCATGCCCCACCCCTGGACAAGATCTGTGCCATCTGCAAAGCCATGGAGATGTGGCTGAACTCCGACTCCCATCACGTGGTGGTTCTGCACTGCAAGGTAAGTGTGCAGGAGCTAATGATGAGAGCAAGTCTGGAAAATGGGGCGACAAAACCTTCTCGTGTTGCCTCAGTGTTGCTGAAGATCCTTTCCCCCTTGCCAAGGGGAGTTACCCAGGCTGCTGCTCTTTAATTCAGGACTGCGCACAACCGATAGGCTACAGCCTGTTGTGTTGCCTAGTTGAAGACTTATTCCCAGCAGCTTTAGAGTTATTCTTTATTTAATAAGTTGAGCTGACTTGATGGCACAGATTGAAAATTACATAAGGTCTTAAACATTGCTGCAAAGGGATATATTTGGTTTTTTAAGGATGCAGTAGGGCTGCATTTTGTGCGAGATCTGTCGAAGCGTTGGGTGCTGTGTAACTCAGGATTTGGGTCCAGTTCTGACCCTCAAGGTCGTGAAACCTAAGCACTGGAAGATTCCCTCCCTCACCGCTCTGTGTAGTCACATTCTGCAGTATAACTCGGGTTCAATGTGAAGCCACATCTCAGAAGTGCCCACATTATCCGATTTTAAAACATTGGACTTTCCTTGCCAATATCAAGACAATTAGACACCTAACATGCTAAGGGGAGGACAAGGCAACCATGGCTGACGAGGGATGTCAAGGACAGCATAAAGGCTAAAGAAAAAGCATACAAAGTGGCGAGAATTTGTGGGAAACCAGAGGATTCGGAAGCCTTTAAAAGCAAGCAGAGGACAACTAAAAAAGCAATACGGGGGGGGAGAAGGTGAAGTATGAGTGCAAGCTAGCTAGTAATATAAACGAAGATAGGAAGAGATTTTTTCAACATATAAAAGGTAAGAGAGAGGCAAAAATAAACATTGGACTACCTAGGAAATGTGGCTGGAGAAGTAATAATAGGAAACTAAGAAATCACAGACGAACTGAATAGTTACTTTGCATCAGTCTTCACGGTGGAAGACACCAGTGGGATGCCAGAGCTCCAGGAGAACCAGGGGGCAGAGGTGAGTGCAGTGACCATTGCTAAGGAGAAGCTTCTGGGGAAACTGAAAGGTCTGAAGGTGGATAAGTCACTTGGACCAGAAGGACTACACCCCAGGGTCCTAAAAGAGATAGCCGAGGAAATTGTGGAGGCATTAGTGATGATCTTTCAGGAATCACTGGAGGCAGGAAGGGTCCCAGAGGACTGGAAAGTGGCTAATGTAACACCACGGTTTCAGAAGGGAGGGAGGCAGAAGATGGGAAATTATAGGCTGGTTAGCCTGACTTCGGTCACTGGTAAGATTTTAGAGTCTGTTATTAAAGATGAGGGGCGGGACCCTCCGACCCCCCGCCGGGTCGGAGAATCGCCGGGGGCTGGAGTGAATCCCGCCCCCGCCGGTTGCCGAATTCTCCGTCACCGGATATTCGGCGGGGGTGGGAATCGTGCCGCGCCGGTTGGCCCCCCCCCCGGCGATTCTCCGGCCTGCGATGGGCCGAAGTCCCGCTGCTGGAATGCCTGTCCCACCGGCGAGAATCAAACCACCTCTCTTACCGGCGGGACAAGGCGGCGCGGGCGGGGTCCTGGGGGGGGCGCGGGCGATCTGGCCCCGGGGGGTGCCCCCACAGTGGCCTGGCCCTCGATCGGGGCCCACCGATCCGCGGGCGGGCCTGTGCCATGGGGGCACTCTTTTCCTACCGCCTTTGCCATGGTCTCCCACAGAGACCCCCTCCACTGCGCATGCGCGGGGATGCCGTGAGCGGCCGCTGACACTCCCGCGCATGCGCCGCATGGCAAAGTCAGTTTCGCGGCAGCTGGCGGGGCACCAAAGGTCTTTCCCGCCAGCTGGCGGGGCGGAAATCAATCCGGCGTGGGCCTAGCCCCTCAAGGTTAGGGCTCGGCCCCTCAAGATGTGGAGGATTCCGCACCTTTGTGGCGGCGCGATGCCGGACTGATTCGCACCGTTTTTGGCTCTGGTCGGCAGACATCGCGCCGATTGCGGAGAATCCCGCCCGAGATCGCGAAGCTCTTGGAAGTGCATGGTAAATAGGACTGAGTCAGCACGGCTTTGTCAAAGGGAGGTCGTGTCTGACAAATCTGTTAGAGTTCTTTGAGGAGGTAACAAGGAAGTTAGACAAAGGAGAACCAGTGGACGTGATTTATTTAGATTTCCAGAAGTCCTTTGACAAGGTGTCGCATAGGAGACTGTCAAATAAGTTAAGAGCTCATGGTGTTAAGAGTAAGATCCTGGCATGGATAGAGGATTGGCTGACTGGCAGAAGGCAGAGAGTGGGGATAAAGGGGTCTTTTTCAGGATGGCAGCCGGTGACTAGTGGTGTGCCTCAGGGGTCTGTGCTGGGACCACAACTTTTTACAATATACATTAATGATCTGGAAGAAGGCACTGAAGGCACTGTTGCTAAGTTTGCAGATGATACAAAGATCTGTAGAGGGACAGGTAGTATTGAGGAAGCAGGGAGGCTGCAGAAGGATTTGGACAAGCTAGGAGAGTGGGCAATGAAGTGGCAGATGAAATACAATGTGGAAAAGTGTGAGGTTATGCACTTTGGAAGGAGAAATTTAGGCATAGACTATTTTCTAAATGGGGAAATGCTTCGGAAAGCAGAAGCACAAAGGGACTTGGGAGTCCTTGTTCACGTTTCTCTTAAGGTTAATGTGCAGGTTCAGTCGGCAATTAAGAAGGCAAATGCAATGTTAGAATTCATGTCAAGAGGGCTAGAATACAAGACCAGGGATGTACTTGTGAGGCTGTATAAGGCTCTGGTCAGACCCCATTTGGAGTATTGTGAGCAGTTCTGGGCCCCATATCTAAGGAAGGATGTGCTGGCCTTGGGAAGGGTCCAGAGGAGGTTAACAAGAATGATCCCTGGAATGAAGAACTTGTCGTATGAGGAACGTTTGAGGACTCTGGGTCTGTATTCGTTGGAGTTTAGAAGGATGAGGCGGGGATCTTATTGAAACTTACAGGATACTGCGAGGCCTGGATAGAGTGGACGTGGAGAGGATGTTTCCACTTGTAGGAAAAACTAGAACCAGAGGACACAATCTCAGACTAAAGGGATGATCCTTTAAAACAGAGATGAGGAGGAATTTCTTCAGCCAGAGGGTGGTGAATCTGTGGAACACTTTGCCGCAGAAGGCTGTGGAGGCCAATTCACTGAGTGCCTTTAAGACAGAGATAGATAGGTTCTTGGTTAATAAGGGGATCAGGGGTTATGGGGAGAAGGCAGGAGAATGGGGATGAGAAAATATCAGCCATGATTGAATGGCGGAGCAGACTCGATGGGTCAAGTGGCCTGATTCTGCTCCTATGTCTTATGTCTCCTGAAGACACTGACTGCCACCGGTGCTAGTTACCTTCCGCTACCTCACCCAGCACATGTGGGCACAAGCAGTCAAATGTTGGCGGACTATTTGACTACATGTTGTTTCACAGTCAAGCCTGATTCTGCCTGCACACTAGCCCCTCCCAACAAGGGGTTATCGACTGAATAAAATGTGTCTGATTTTCCCCCCCAATGTTGGAGTTTAACTGAGGACAGAATGTTGGTGACCTGTGAGGCTGGCGAGTGCAGAGATGCGCCAATCTGCACCCTGGGCTCACACGCCAGGCAGAGCTTTGTTCTCAAGCATGGGCATCAATTTTAAACAGCAATGAAACGTGGGGCAGCAGTGCCACCCCCAGCCCCAAGCTGCACGGTCGAGCCACAAGAAGGCCAAGAACCTCTAGATTCATTGTTACAGCCCAGCCCAGAAGGAGGCTAATCGGCCCATCATGCCTGCGCTGGCTCTCTGCAAGAGCAACTCACCAAGTCCCAATCCCTCACCCTTACCACGTGGCCCTGCAATTCTCTTCTCTGGATCATCAGTAAATTGATGCAAGGAATCATCAACAGTGCTATCAAGCGACACTTACTCAGCAATAACCTGCTCATGGACGCTCAGTTTTGGTTCCGCCCAGGGTCATTCAGCTCCTGACCTCATTACAGCCTTGGTTCAAACATGGACAAAAGAGCTGAACTCCAGAGGTGAGGCGAGAGTGACTGCCCTTGACATCAAGGCAGCATTTGACCGAGTGTGGCATCAAGGAGCCCGAGCTAAACTGGAGTCAATGGGAATCAGGGGGAAAACTCTCCGCTGGTTGGAGTCATACCCGGCACAAAGGAAGATGATTGTGGTTGTTGGAGATTAACCATTTCAGCTCCAGGACATCACTGCAGGAGTTCCTCAGGGTGTGTCCTAGGCCCAACAATCTTCAGCTGCTTCATCAATGACCTTCCTTCCAACATAAGGTCAGAAGTGGGGATGTTCGCTGATGACTGCACAATGTTCAGCACCATTCGCGACTCCTCAGATAATGAAGCAGTCCAGTTCCATAGGCAGCAAGACCTGGACAATATCCAGGCTTGGGCTGACAAGTAGCAAGTGACATTCACGCCACACAAGTGCCAGGCAATGGCCATATCCAACAAGAGAGAATCTAACTATCGCCCCTTGACATTCAATAGCATTACCATCGCTGAAACCCCCACTATCAACATTCTGGGGGTTACCACTGACCAGAAACTGAACTGGACTCACCATATAAATACCATGGCGACAAGAGCAGGTCAGAGGCTGGGAATCCAGCGGTGAGTAACTCACCTCCTGACCCCCCAAAGCCTGTCCACCACCTACAAGGCACAAGTCAGGAGTGTGATGGAATACTCCCCACTTGCCTGGATGAGTGCAGCTCCAATAATACTCGAGAAGCTCGACAACATCCAGGACAAAGCAGCCCGCTTGATTGGCCACCCATCCACAAACATTCACTCCCTCCATCACCGACACAGTGATCATAGTGTGTACCATCGACAGCAACTCACCAGGTTTCCTTCGGCAGCACCTTCCAAACCCACGGCCACTGCCATCTAGAAGGACAAGAGCAGCAGATACCTGGGAACACCACCGCCTGGAGGTCCCCCTCCAAGTCACCCACCACCCTGACTTGGAAATATATCGGCCGTTCCTTCACTGTCGCTGGGTCAAAATCCTGGAACTCCCTCCCTAACAGCACTGTGGGTGTACCTGCATCACGTGGACTGCGGCGGTTCAAGGGCAATTAGAGATGGGCAACCAATGCTGGCCTAGCCAGGCAGCACGGTGGCGCAGTGGTTAGCACTGCTGCCTCACCGCGCCGAGGCCCCAGGTTCGATCCCGGCTCTGGGTCACTGTCCGTGTGGAGTTTGCACATTCTCCCCGTGTTTGCGTGGGTGTCACCCCCACAACCCAAAGATGTGCAGGGTAGGTGGATTGGCCACGCTAAATTGCCCCTTACTTGGAAAAAATGAATTGGGTACTCTAAATTTATTTTTTTTAAATGCTGGCCTAGCCAGTGAGTCCCACATCCCATGAATGAATAAAAATAAAGATAATCATCCAATTTTCCTTTGAAAGCCCCGATTGAATCTGCCTCCACCACACTCTCAGGCAGTTTATTCCAGATCCTAACCATTTGCTGCATGAGAATTTATCCTCATGTCGCCATTGCTTCTTTTTGCAAGTGACCGTAACTCTGTGCCCTCTGATTCTCGATCCTTCTGCCAATGGGAACAGTTTCTTGCTCATGATTTTGAATCTCTCTAAGTGATATTGACCTGATATAACATCAGCCCTTTTCACATTTGTGTCTCAACAGGGCAACAAAGGTCGAACAGGTGTGATCATTGCAGCGTACATGCACTACAGCAAGATCTCTGCAGGGTAAGGACTTAATTTGAGTAGGGAAACACTGGTTCTGTAACTACCCAATGAGACTGCGGTGCCCAGAGCTGCCCATGCAGTCCCTGAATGAACAGGGTTGGGTTACTGAGGTTTCTCCTGCCAGGGGGTGATGGGAAGCACTTGCAGATGCACTGATGTTATTTCTCCTGGGTCGCACACACAGCAATGTCCTGGAGATTGATCTTCAATTGTTGGAGGCTCCAGACCAAGCTTGGAGCGTTGGCAACCCTATTAAAATGTAACTTGCACACAATATGAATCCATAACTAGTCAGAAAGCGTGTGCAGGTTTTGTCTCCTCACCCTGAGGGAGCTGAGGGTTATGGAGGGGTGGGCGGTTATTGAATGGCAGAGCAGGATCAAAGGGCTGAATGGCCTATCCTGCTCCTGTGACATACTTGCCTCAGCTGGAATGCAACAAAGTTTCCAGAGATTGCTTTTTGGGATGAGGTGATTGCTCCAGGATGGACGGGTGGACTCAGACTATATTCCCTGGAGTTTGGAACAATGAGAGGCAATCTCATACAAGATTCTGAAGGGGTTTGACAGGGTGGATGCTGAGAGATTGTTTCCCCCTGGCTGGGGTTTGACAGGGTGGATACTGAGAGATTGTTTCCCCCTGGCTGGGGTTTGACAGGGTGGATACTGAGAGATTGTCTCCCCCTGGCTGGGGTTTGACAGGGTGGATAATGTGAGATTGTTTCCCCCTGGCTGGGGTTTGACAGGGTGGATATTGAGAGATTGTTTCCCCCTGGCTGGGGTTTGACAGGGTGGATACTGAGAGATTGTTTCCCCCTGGCTGGGGTTTGACAGAGTGGATACAGAGAGATTGTTTCCCCCTGGCTGGGGTTTGACAGGGTGGATACAGAGAGATTGTTGCCCCCTGGCTGGGGTTTGACAGGGTGGATACTGAGAGATTGTTTCCCCCTGGCTGGGGTTTGACAGGGTGGATACAGAGAGATTGTTTCCCCCTGGCTGGGGTTTGACAGGGTGGATACTGAGAGATTGTCTCCTCCTGGCTGGGGTTTGACAGGGTGGATACTGAGAGATTGTTTCCCCCTGGCTGGGGTTTGACAGGGTGGATACAGAGAGATTGTTGCCCCCTGGCTGGGGTTTGACAGGGTGGATACTGAGAGATTGTTTCCCCCTGGCTGGGGTTTGACAGGGTGGATACGGAGAGATTGTTTCCCCCTGGCTGGGGTTTGACAGGGTGGATACTGAGAGATTGTCTCCTCCTGGCTGGGGTTTGACAGGGTGGATACTGAGAGATTGTTTCCCCCTTCCTGGGGTTTGACAGGGTGGATACGGCGAGATTGTTTTCCCCTGGCTGCGGTTTGACAGGGTGGATACTGAGAGATTGTTTCCCCCTGGCTGGGGTTTGACAGGGTGGATGCTGAGAGATTGTTTCCCCCTGGCTGGGGTTTGACAGGGTGGATACTGAGAGATTGTTTCCCCCTGGCTGTGGTTTGACAGGGTGGATACTGAGAGATTGTTTCCCCCTGGCTGGGGTTTGACAGGGTGGATACTGAGAGATTGTTTCCCCCTGGCTGGGGTTTGACAGGGTGGATACTGAGAGATTGTTTCCCCCTGGCTGGGGTTTGACAGGGTGGATACTGAGAGATTGTTTCCCCCTGGCTGGGGTTTGACAGGGTGGATACTGAGAGATTGTTTCCCCCTGGCTGGGGTTTGACTGGATGGATACTGAGAGATTGTTTCCCCCTGGCTGGGGTTTGACAGGGTGGATGCTGAGAGATTGTTTCCCCCTGGATGGGGTTTGACAGGGTGGATACGGAGAGATTGTTTCCCCCTGGCTGGGGTTTGACAGGGTGGATACTGAGAGATTGTTTCCCCCTGGCTGGGGTTTGACAGGGTGGATACTGAGAGATTGTTTCCCCCTGGCTGGGGTTTGACAGGGTGGATACTGAGAGATTGTCTCCTCCTGGCTGGGGTTTGACAGGGTGGATACTGAGAGATTGTTTCCCCCTTCCTGGGGGTTGACAGGGTGGATACGGAGAGATTGTTTTCCCCTGGCTGCGGATTGACAGGGTGGATACTGAGAGATTGTTTCCCCCTGGCTGGGGTTTGACAGGGTGGATGCCGAGAGATTGTTTCCCCCTGGCTGGGGTTTGACAGGGTGGATACTGAGAGATTGTTTCCCCCTGGCTGGGGTTTGACAGGGTGGATACTGAGAGATTGTTTCCCCCTGGCTGGGGTTTGACAGGGTGGATACTGTGAGATTGTTTCCCCCTGGCTGGGGTTTGACAGGGTGGATACTGGGAGATTGTTTCCCACTGGCTGGGGTTGGACAGGGTGGATACGGAGAGATTGTTCCCCCCTGGCTGGGGTTTGACAGGGTGGATAGTGAGAGATTGTTTCTCCCTGGCTGGGGTTTGACAGGGTGGATACTGAGAGATTGTTTCCCCCTGGCTGGGGTTTGACAGGGTGGATACTGAGAGATTGTTTTCCCCTGGCTGGGGTTTGACGGGGTGGATACGGAGAGATTGTTTCCCCCTGGCTGGGGTTTGACAGGGTGGATACGGAGAGATTGTTTCCCCCTGGCTGGGGTTTGACAGGGTGGATACGGAGAGATTGTTTCCCCTGGCTGGGGTTTGACAGGGTGGATACTGAGAGATTGTTTCCCCCTGGCTGGGGTTTGACAGGGTGGATACTGAGAGATTGTTTTCCCCTGGCTGGGGTTTGACAGGGTGGATACTGAGAGATTGTTTCCTCCTTCCTGGGGCTTGACAGATTGGATACGGAGAGATTGTTTCCCCCGGGCTGGGGTTTGACAGGGTGGATACTGAGAGATTGTTTCCCCCTGGCTGGGGTTTGACAGGGTAGATACTGAGAGATTGTTTCCTCCTGGCTGGGGTTTGACAGGGTGGATAATGAGAGATTGTTTCCCCTGGCTGGGGTTTGACAGGGTGGATACTGAGAGATTGTTTCCCCCTGGCTGGGGTTTGACAGGGTAGATACTGAGAGATTGTTTCCTCCTGGCTGGGGTTTGACAGGGTGGATAATGAGAGATTGTTTCCCCTGGCTGGGGTTTGACAGGGTGGATGCTGAGAGATTGTTTCCCCCTGGCTGGGGTTTGACAGGGTGGATACTGAGAGATTGTTTCCCCTGGCTGGGGTTTGACAGGGTGGATACTGAGAGATTGTTTCCCCCTGGCTGGGGTTTGACAGGGGGGATACTGAGAGATTGTTTCCCCCTGGCTGGGGTTTGACAGGGTGGATACCGAGAGATTGTTTCTCTCTGGCTGGGGTTTGACAGGGTGGATACGGAGAGATTGTTTCCCCCTGGCTGGGGTTTGACAGGGTGGATACTGAGAGATTGTTTCTCCCTGGCTGGGGTTTGACAGGGTGGATACTGAGAGATTGTTTCCCCCTGGCTGGGGTTTGACAGGGGGGATACAGAGAGATTGTTTCCCCCTGGCTGGGGTTTGACAGGGTGGATACTGAGAGATTGTTTCTCTCTGGCTGGGGTTTGACAGGGTGGATACTGAGAGATTGTTTCCCCCTCGCTGGGGTTTGACAGGGTGGATACTGAGAGATTGTTTTCCCCTGGCTGGGGTTTGACAGGGTGGATACTGAGAGAATGTTTCCCCCTGGCAGGGGTTTGACAGGGTGGATACGGAGAGATTGTTTCCCCCTGGCTGGGGTTTGACAGGGTGGATACTGAGAGATTGTTTTCCCCTGGCTGGGGTTTGACAGGGTGAATACTGAGAGATTGTTTCCCCCTGGCTGGGGTTTGACAGGGTGGATACTGAGAGATTGTTTCCCCCTGGCTGGGATTTAACAGGGTGGATACTGAGAGATTGTTTCCCCCTGGCTGGGGTTTGACAGGGTGGATACTGAGAGATTGTTTCCTCCTGCCTGGGGTTTGACAGGGTGGATACTGAGAGATTGTTTCCTCCTGCCTGGGGTTTGACAGGGTGGATGCTGAGAGATTGTTTCCCCCTGGCTGGGGTTTGACAGGGTAGATGCTGACAGATTGTTTCCTCCTGGCTGGGGTTTGACAGGATGGATACTGAAAGATTGTTTCCCCCTGGCTGGGGTTTGACAGGGTGGATACTGAGAGATTGTTTCCTCCTGGCTGGGGTTTGACAGGGTGGATACTGAGAGATTGTTTCCCCCTGACTGGGGTTTGACAGGGTGGATACCGAGAGATTGTTTCGCCCGGGCTGGGGTTTGACAGGGTGGACACTGAGAGATTGTTTCCCCCTGGCTGGGGTTTGACAGGGTGGATACTGAGAGATTGTTTCCTCCTGGCTGGGGTTTGACAGGGTGGATACTGAGAGATTGTTTCTTCCTGGCTGGGGTTTGACAGGGTGGATACTGAGAGATTGTTTCCCGCTGGCTGGGGTTTGACAGGGTGGATACGGAGAGATTGTTTCCCCCTGGCTGGGGTTTGACAGGGTGGATACTGAGAGATTGTTTCCCCCTGGCTGGGGTTTGACAGGGTGGATACTGAGAGATCGTTTCCCTCTGGCTGGGGTTTGACAGGGTGGATACTGAGCGATTATTTCCCCCTGGCTGGGGTTTGACAGGGTGGATACTGAGAGATTGTTTCCCCTGGCTGGGGTTTGACAGGGTGGATACTGAGAGATTGTTTCCCCCTGGCTGGGGTTTGACAGGGTGGATACTGAGAGATTGTTTCCCTCTGGCTGGGGTTTGACAGGGTGGATACGGAGAGATTCTTTCCCCCTGGCTGGGGTTTGACAGGGTGGATACGGAGAGATTGTTTCCCCCTGGATGGGGTTTGACAGGGTGGATACGGAGAGATTGTTTCCCCCTGGCTGGGGTTTGACAGGGTGGATACTGAGAGATTGTTTCCCCCTGGCTGGAGTTTGACAGGGTGAATACTGAGAGATTGTTTCCCCCTGGCTGGGGTTTGACAGGGTCGATACTGAGAGATTGTTTCCCCCTGGCTGTGGTTTGACAGGGTGGATACTGAGAGATTGTTCCCCCTGGCTGGGGTTTGACAGGGTGGATACTGAGAGATTGTTTCCCCCTGGCTGGGGCTTGACAGGGTGGATATCAGATTTTCCGAAAGGATCGAATGGACGGTAAGGGCGGTGGTGTAGCTTTGTTGTTTAAGGATGGCATCCGGGCAATAGTAAGGGATGATATTGGTGCTATGGAGGACAAGGTTGAATCAATTTGGGTGGAAGTCAGGAATAGTAAGGCGAAAAGGTCACTGATAGGAGTAGTCTATAGGCCACCAAATAGTAACAGGATGGTAGGGCAGGCAATAAGCAAAGAAATAACGGATGCGTGTAGAAATGGTACAGCGGTTATCATGGGAGATTTTAATCTGCATATCGATTGGTTTAACCAGGTTGGTCAAGGCAGCCTTGAGGAGGAGTTTATAGAATGTGCCCGGGATAATTTCCTGGAACAGTATGTAATGGAACCTACAAGGGAACAAGGGTCCTAGATCTGGTCCTGTGTAATGAGGCAGGATTGATTAATGATCTCATAGTTCGGGATCCTCTTGGAAGGAGCGACCACAATATGGTGGAATTTAAAATACAGTTGGAAGATGACAAGGTAAAATCAAACACTAGTGTTTTGTGCTTAAACAAAGGCGATTACAATGGGATGAGAGAAGAACTAGCTAAGGTAGACTGGGAGCAAAGACTTCATGGTGAAGCAGTTGAGGAACAGTGGAGAACCTTCCGAGCGATCTTTCACAATGTTCAGAAAAGGTTCATACCGACAAAAAAGAAAGACGGTAGAAAGGGGAAAAATCGACCGTGGATATCTAAGGAGGTGAGGGAGAGTATCAAATTGAAGGAAAAAACATACAAAGTGGCAAAAATTAGTGGGTGACTAGAGGACTGGGAAGTCTTTAGGGGACAACAGAAAGCTACTAAAAAAGCCATAAAGAAGAGTAAGGTAGACTATGAAAGTAAACTGGCTCAGAACATAAAAGCAGATAGTAAAAGCTTCTACAAATATATAAGACAAAAAAGAGTGGCGAAGGTAAATATTGGTCCTTTGGAAGATGAGAAGGGAGATTTAATAATAGGAGACGGGGAAATGGCTGAGGAGCTGAACAGGTTTTTTGGGTCAGTCTTCACAGTGGAGGACACAAATAACATGCCAGTGACTGATGGAAATAAGGATATGATAGGTGAGGACCTTGAGATGATTGTAATCACTTAGGAGGCAGTATTGGGCAAGCTAATAGGGCTAAAGGTAGACAAGTCTGCTGGCCCTGATGGGATGCATCCCAGAGTGTTAAAAGAGATGGCTAGGGAAATTGTAAACGCACGAGTGATAATTTATCAAAATTCACTAGACTCTGGGGTGGTCCCAGAGGATTGGAAAGTAGCAAACGTGACACCACTGTTTAAAAAAGGAGGTTGGCAGAAAGTGGGTAATTATAGGCCGGTAAGCTTAACTTTGGTTGTAGGGAAAATGCTGGAATTTATCATTAAGGAGGAAATAGCGGGGCACCTGGAGGGAAATTGTCCCATTGGGCAGACGCAGCATGGGTTCACAAAGGGTAGGTCGTGTCTGACTAATTTGGTAGAATTTTTTGAGGACGTTACCAGTGCAGTACATAACAGGGAGCCAATGGATGTGGTATATCTGGATTTCCAGAAAGCTTTTGACAAGGTGCCACACAAAAGGTTGCTGCATAAACTAAAGATGCATGGCATTGAGGGTAAAGTGGTAGCATGGGTAGAGGATTGGTTAACTAACAGAAAGCAGAGAGTGGGGATAAGTGGGTGTTTCTCTGGTTGGCAACCTGTAACTAGTGGGGTCCCTCAAGGATCAGTGTTGAGCCCGCAGTTGTTCACAATTTACATAGACGATTTAGAGTTGGGGACCAAGTGCAATGTGTCAAAGTTTGCAGACGACACTAAGATGAGTGGTAAAGCAAAAAGGGCAGAGGATACCGGAAGTCTGCAGAAGGATTTGGATAGGTTAGGTGAATGGGCTAGGGTCTGGCAGATGGAATTCAATGTTGCCAAATGTGAGGCTATCCATTTTGGGGGGAATAACAGCAGAATGGATTATTATTTAAACGGTAAGATGTTAAAACATGCTGCTGTGCAGAGGGACCTGGGTGTGCTGGTGCACGAGTCGCAAAAAGTTGGTGTGCAGGTGCAACAGGTGATTAAGAAGGCTAATCGGGTTTTGTCTTTCATTGCTAGAGGGATGGAGTTCAAGACTAGGGAGGTTATGCTGCAATTGTATAGGGTGTTGGTGAGGCCGCATCTGGAGTATTGTGTTCAGTTTTGGTCTCCTTACCTGAGAAAGGACATATTGGCACTGGAGGGAGTGCAGAGGAAATTCACTAGGTTGATCCCAGAGTTGAGGGGATTAGATTATGACGAGAGGTTGAGTAGAGTGGGACTGTACTCATTGGAGTTTAGAAGGATGCGGGGGGAACTTATTGAGACATATAAAATTATGAAGGGAATAGATAGGATAGATGCGCGCAGGTTGTTTCCACTGGTCGGAGAAAGCAGAAGCCTCAAAATAAGGGGAGGTAGATTTAGGATGGAGTGTAGGAGGAACATCTTCAACCAAAGGGTTGTGAATCTCTGGAATTCCTTGCCCAGTGAAGCAGTTGAGGCTCCTTCTTTAAATGTTTTTAAGAAAAAGATAGATGCCTTTCTAAAGAATAAAGGGATTCGGGGATATGGTGTACGGGCCGGAGAGTGGAGCTGAGTCCACAAAGATCAGCCATGATCTCATTAAATGGCGGAGCAGGCTCGAGGGGCCAGATGGCCTACTCCTGTTCCTAGTTCTTATGTTCTTATACTGAGAGATTGTCTCCTCCTGGCTGGGGTTTGACAGGATGGATACTGAGAGATCGTTTCCCCCTGGCTGGGGTTTGACAGAGTGGATGCTGAGAGATTGTTTCCCCTGGCTAGGGTTTGACAGGGTGGATACTGAGAGATTGTCTCCCCCTGGCTGGGGTTTGACAGGGTGGTTAGATTGTTTCCCCCTGGCTGGGGTTTGACAGGATGGATACTGAGGGATTGTTTCCCCCTGGCTGGGGTTTGACAGGGTGGATACTGAGAGATTGTTTCCCCCTGGCTGGGGTTTGACCGGGTGGATACTGAGAGATTGTTTCCCTCTGGCTGGGGTTTGACAGGATGGATACTGAGAGATTGTTTCCCCCTGGGTGGGGTTTGACAGGGTGGATACTGAGAGATTGTTTCCCCCTGGCTGGGGTTTGACAGGGTGGTTAGATTGTTTCCCCCTGGCTGGGGTTTGACAGGGTGGATACTGAGGGATTGTTTCCCCCTGGCTGGGGTTTGACAGGGTGGATACTGAGAGATTGTTTCCCCCTGGCTGGGGTTTGACAGGGTGGATACTGAGAGATTGTTTCCCTCTGGCTGGGGTTTGACAGGGTGGATACTGAAAGATTGTTTCCCCTGGCTGGGGTTTGACAGGGTGGATACTGAGAGATTGTTTCCCCCTGGCTGGGGTTTGACAGGGTGAATACTGAGAGATTGTTTCCCCTTGGCTGGGGTTTGACAGAGTGGTTACTGAGAGATTGTCTCCCCCTGGCTGGGGTTTGACCGAGTGGTTACAGAGAGATTGTTTCCCCCTGGCTGGGGTTTGACTGGGTGGATACTGAGAGATTGTTTCCCCCTGGCTGGGGTTTGACAGGATGGACACTGAGAGATTGTTTCCCCCTGGCTGGGGTTTGACAGGGTGGATACTGAGAGATTGTTTCCCGCTGCCTGGGGTTTGACAGGGTGGATACTGAGAGATTGTATCCCCCTGGCTGGGGTTTGACAGGGTGGATAATGTGAGGTTGTTTCCCCCTGGCTGGGGTTTGACAGGGTGGATACTGAGAGATTGTTTCCACCTGGCTGGGGTTTGACAGGGTGGAGAGTGAGAGATTGTTTTCGCTGGCTGGGGTTTGACAGGGTGGATACTGAGAGATTGTTTCCCCCTGCCTGGGGTTTGACAGGGTGGATACTGAGAGATTGTTTCCCCCTGGCTGGGGTTTGACAGGGTGGATACTGCAAGATTGTTTTCCCCTGGCTGGGGTTTGACAGGGTGGATACTGAGAGATTGTCTCCCCCTGGCAGTGGTTTGACAGGGTGGATACTGAGAGATTGTTTCCTCCTGGCTGGGGTTTGACAGGGTGGTTACTGAGAGATTGTTTCCCCCTGGCTGGGGTTTGACAGGCTGCATACTGAGAGATTTTTTCCCCCTGGCTGGGGTTTGACAGGGTGGATACTGAGAGATTGTTTCCCCCTGGCTGGGGTTTGACAGGGTGGATACTGAGAGATTGTTTCCCACTGGCTGGGGTTTGACAGGGTGGATAATGTGAGATTGTTTCCCCTGGCTGTGGTTTGACAGGGTGGTTACGGAGAGATTATTTCTCCCTGGCTGGGGTTTGACAGGGTGGATACTGAGAGATTGTTTCCCCCTGGCTGGGGTTTGACAGGGTGGATACGGAGAGATTGTTTCCACCTGGCTGGGGTTTGACAGGGTGGATACTGAGAGATTGTTTCCCCTGGCTGGGGTTTGACAGGGTGGATACTGAGCGATTGTTTTTCCCTGGCTGGGGTTTTACAGGGTGGATACTGAGAGATTGTTTCCCCCTGGCTGGGGTTTGACAGGGTGGACACTGAGAGATTGTTTCCCCCTGGCTGGGGTTTGACAAGGTGGATACTGAGAGATTGTTTCCCCCTGGATGGGGTTTGACAGGGTGGATAATGTGAGATTGTTTCCCCTGGCTGGGGTTTGACAGGGTGGATACTGAGAGATTGTTTCCCCCTGGCTGGGGTTTGACAGGGTGGATACTGAGAGATTGTTTTCCCCTGGCTGGGGTTTGACAGGGTGGATACTGAGAGATTGTTTCCCCCTGGCTGGGGTTTGACAGGGTGGTTACGGAGAGATTATTTCCCCCTGGCTGGGGTTTGACAGGGTGGATACTGAGAGATTGTTTCCCCTGGCTGGGGATTGACAGGGTGGATACTGAGAGATTGTTTCCCCCTGCTGGGGTTTGACAGGGTGGATACTGAGAGATTGTTTCCCCCTGGCTGGGGTTTGACAGGGTGGATACTGAGAGATTGTTTCTCCCTGGCTGGGGTTTGACAGGGTGGCTACGGAGAGATTATTTCTCCATGGCTGGTGTTTGACAGGATGGATACTGAGAGATTGTTTCCCTCTGGCTGGGGTTTGACAGGGTGGATACTGAGAGATTGTTTCCCCCTGGCTAGGGTTTGACAGGGTGGATACTGAGGGATTGTTTCCCCTGGCTGGGGTTTGACAGGGTGGATACTGAGAGATTGTTTCCCCCTAGCTGGGGTTTGACAGGGTGGATACTGAGAGATTGTTTCCCCCTGGCTGGAGTTTGACAGGGTGGATACTGAGAGATTGTTTCCCCCTGGCTGGGGTTTGACAGGGTGGATACTGTGAGATTGTTTCCCCCTGCCTGGGGTTTTACAGGGTGGATACTGAGAGATTGTTTCCCCCTGGCTGGGGTTTGACAGGGTGTGTACTGAGAAATTGTTTCCCCCTGGCTGGGGTTTGACAGGGTGGATACTCAAGAGATTTTTTTCTCCCAGGCTGCGGTTTGACAGGGTGGATACTGAGAGATTATTTCCCCCTGGCTGGGGTTTGACAGGGTGGATACTGAGAGATTATTTCCCCCTGGCTGGTGTTTGACAGGGTGGATACTGAGAGATTGTTTCCCCCTGGCTGGGGTTTGACAGGGTGGATACTGAGAGATTGTTTCCCCCTGGCTGGGGTTTGACAGGGTGGATACTGAGAGATTGTTTCCCCCTGGCTGGGGTTTGACAGGGTGGATACGGAGAGATTGTTTCCCCCTGACTGGGGTTTGACAGGGTGGATACTGAGAGATTGTTTCCCCCTGACTGGGGTTTGACAGGGTGGATACAGAGAGATTGTTTTCCCCTGGTTGGGGTTTGACAGGGTGGATACTGAGAGATTGTTTCCCCCTGGCTGGTGTTTGACAGGGTGGATACTGAGAGATTGTTTCTCCCTGGCTGGGGTTTGACAGGGTGGATACTGAGAGATTGTTTCCCCCTGGCTGGGGTTTGACAGGGTGGATACTGAGAGATTGTTTCCCCCTGGCTGTGGTTTGACAGGGTGGATACTGAGAGATTGTTTCCCCCTGGCTGGGGTTTGACAGGGTGGATACTGAGAGATTGTTTCCCCCTGGCTGGGGTTTGACAGGGTGGATACTGAGAGATTGTTTCCCCCTGGCTGGGGTTTGACAGGGTGGATACGGAGAGATTGTTTCCCCCTGGCTGGGTTTGACAGGGTGGATACTGAGAGATTATTTCCCCCTGGCTGGGGTTTGACAGGGTGGATACGGAGAGATTGTTTCCCCCTGGCTGGGGTTTGACAGGGTGCATACTGAGATATTGTTTCCCCCTGGTTGGGGTTTGACAGGGTGGATACTGAGAGATTGTTTCCCCCTGGCTGGGGTTTGACAGGGTGGATACTGAGAGATTGTTTCCCCCTGGCTGGGGTTTGACAGGGTGGATACTGAGAGATTGTTTCCCCCTGGCTGGGGTTTGACAGGGTGGATACTGAGAGATTGTTTCCCCCTGGCTGGGGTTTGACAGGGTGGATACTGAGAGATTGTTTGCACCTGGTTGGGGTTTGACAGGGTGGATACTGAGATATTGTTTCCCCCTGGCTGGGGTTTGACAGGGTGGATACTGAGAGATTGTTTCCCCCTGGCTGGGGTTTGACAGGGTGGATACTGAGAGATTGTTTCCCCCTGGCTGGGGTTTGACAGGGTGGATACTGAGAGATTGTTTCCCCCTGGCTGGGGTTTGACAGGGTGGATACTGAGAGATTGTTTCCCCCTGGCTGGGGTTTGACAGGGTGGATACTGAGAGATTGTTTCCCACTGGCTGGGGTTTGACAGGGTGGATACTGAGAGATTGTTTCCCCCTGGCTGGGGTTTGACAGGGTGGATACTGAGAGATTGTTTGCACCTGGTTGGGGTTTGACAGGGTGGATACTGAGAGATTGTTTCCCCCTGGCTGGGGTTTGACAGGGTGGATACTGAGAGATTGTTTCCCCCTGGCTGGGGTTTGACAGGGTGGATACTGTGAGATTGTTTCCCCCTGGCTGGGGTTTGACAGGGTGGATACTGAGAGATTGTTTCCCCTGGCTGGGGTTTGACAGGGTGGATACTGAGAGATTGTTTCCCCCCCTGGCTGGGGAATATACAACACGGGGGTCACAGTCTCTGGATAAGGGGTCGGCCATTTTGATTGAGATGAGGAGAAATTTCTTCACTCAACGGCTGGTGAATCTTTGGAATTCTCTACCATAGAGGTGTGTGCATGCTCAGTTGTTGAGTTTATTCAATAGAGCAATGGATACTAAGGGGATATGGGATGATAGTATGGGAAGATGGTGTTGATGGTGCTTGGGGCAGCACGGTAGCATAGTGGTTAGCACAATTGCTTCTCAGCTCCAGGGTCCCGGGTTTGATTCCCGGCTTGGGTCACTGTCTGTGCGGAGTCTGCACGTTCTCCCCGTGTCTGCGTGGGTTTCCTCCGGGTGCTCCGGTTTCCTCCCACCGTCCAAAGACATGCAGGTTAGGTGGATTGGCCATGATAAATTGCCCTCAGTGTCCAAAAATTGCCCTTAGTGTTGGTTTGGGTGGGGTTACTGGGTTATGGGGATAGGGTGGAGGTGTGGGCTTGGGTAAGGTGCTCTTTCCAAGAGCTGGTGCAGTCTCGATGGGCCGAATGGCCTCTGTGCACTGTAAATTCTATATCTATAAATAGATGATCAGCCACGGTATGTGGAGCAGGCTTGAGGGGGTGTACAGTTCCTTATCTCATGTACTTATGTGAATGATTGTTAATCTGTTTTTTTTCATGATGTTTTTTGAGTTTTAACCATTGGTCCGACCAGCCCACAAAGCGTTCTTTTTTGAACCTATCGCTGCATCTAAACAGGAAGATAGGACTTAATGCCTCATCCCAAAGGCAGCAGCTCGGGCAATGCAGCACCCCGTCTGCAGTGAACTGGAGTGCAGCTCTAGATTCTGTGTTCAAGTAGGGGGCTTGAGCCCACGGCCTTCTGCAGGATTACGGCATTAATTGTTTTTTTATGTTTTGCTAACATAGGGCTGACCAGGCTCTCAGCACTCTTGCCATGAGGAAATTCTGTGAGGACAAAGTGGCTCCTGCGATCCAGCCATCACAGACCAGGTGAGAGAGGCCTCATCTTCCGCTGAAGGGTTCGGACCCCAAGAGATATTCCTGCTCTATCTGAAAGGATCCTGCAAAAAAGTGGTTTGATTCCTCCGAATCTGTCAGATTTACGCTACAGGTCAGGATTCGGAACACTGCTGGCAACTGAGAGACTGTGCTCCTGGAGCGGATCTCAGTTGGCATGGCGATAAGGGTGCTGAAATTCAGCCCCACCAAAATTAACCTGGATTTGGGGAGGCCAGGGGGATCCCATTCTGAGATGGGCAATGATTTGCCACTCTCACTCCCTCCAGTCCCTCTGGAAAAACATAGCGACCTGGAAAAGTGCCCCCGGAGATAATCTGGAACGTACTGGTCTTGAGAAATGAAGTGATGGCAAATAACACGAGATAGAGCTCAGCCAGGGAGCGGCGATGTCACTGCTGGAGCAGAGACAAGAATTAATCAGCACAAATAGCACAGTATCCTGTGGGGACCTTATCAAAATGATCGAGGCAGAGCAGCAGATTGAACAGAGAGTTCGCTGAGCGCAGCAAAGTCAACAAATGGAGTCGAGCAATTTAGAGCTGTGCAAGGTGCTTGACAGGAGCATTATCTTGGGGAGACGATGGTGGAGTGATAATATCATTGGACTAGACGGGCAGCACGGTGGCGCAGTGGGTTAGCACTGCAGCATCACGGCGTCGAGGACCCAGGTTCGATCCCGGCTCTGGGTCACTGTCCGTGTGGAGTTTGCACATTCTCCCCGTGTCTGCGTGAGTCTCACCCCCACAACCCAAAGATGTGCAGGGTAGGTGGATTGGCCACGCTAAATTGCCCCTTCATTGGAAAAAATGAATTGGGTACTCTAAATTTTTTTAAAAATGTATCATTGGACCAGTAATCCAGAGGCCCAGGCTCATGCTTTGGGGACATGGGCTCATATCCCACCATGGCAGCTGGTGGAATTTAAATTCAGTTAACAAATGCGGAATAGGAAACTATCATCGATTGCTGTAAAAGCCCATCTGGTTCACTAATGGTCTTCAGGGAAGGAAATCTGCCACTTAACCAAGTCTGGACTACATGTGACTCCAGACCCACAGCACTGTGCCTAACTCTTAATTGCCCTGAAATGCCCTCGCAAGCCACTCTGTTCAAAGATAATTAGAGATGGGCAACAAATGTTTGCCTTGTCAGTAATTCCCATGTCCCGGGAAAGATAAAAATGAAACAAAACTGATGCACGTAAGGAGGTATTCGATCAGATGACCAATAGTTTGTTCAAAGAGATAGCTTTTCAGTGTTTTAAAGGACGAGAATGAGATAGAGGGGTGGAGAGGTTTAGGAGGGAATTCCCAGAGCTTAGGGTTAAGGCAGCTGAAGGCATGGCCGCCAATGGTGGAGCGATTAAAATTGGGGATGCACAAGAGGCCATAAATAGAGGAGTGTGGATATCTGGGGGCGGAAGGAGATGACAGAGATTGTGGGGGGGGGGGGGGGGGGGGGGGGGGGGGGTGGCAGTGTGGGTAGGCCTTGGAGAGATTTAAAAACAAGGATAGGATGAGAATTTGAAATTAGGGCATTGACAAACCTGGAGACAGTCTAGGCCAGTGGGTGATACAGGAGCAGGATTTGGTGCAAGTTCGAAAATAGGCCGCAGGATTTGGTGCATGTTCGTAAATAGGCCGCAGGATTTGGTGCATGTTTGTCAATAGGCCGCAGGATTTGGTGCATGTTTGTCAATAGGCCGCAGGATTTGGTGCATGTTCGTAAATAGGCCGCAGGATTTGGTGCATGTTTGTAAATAGGCTGCAGGATTTGGTGCATGTTCGTAAATAGGCCGCAGGATTTAGTGCATGTTTGTAAATAGGCCGCAGGATTTGGTGCATAAGAACATAAGAACTAGGAGCAGGAGTAGGCCATCTGGCCCCTCGAGCCTGCTCCACCATTCAATGAGATCATGGCTGATCTTTTGTGGACTCAGCTCCACTTTCCGGCCCGAACACCATAACCCTTAATCCCTTTATTCTTCAAAAAACTATCTATCTTTATCTTAAAAACGTTTAATGAATGAGCCTCTACTGCTTCACTGGGCAAGGAATTCCATAGATTCACAACCCTTTGGGTGAAGAAGTCCCTCCTAAACTCAGTCCTAAATCTACTTCCCCTTATTTTGAGGCTATGCCCCCTAGTTCTGCTTTCACCCGCCAGTGGAAACAACCTGCCCGCATCTATCCTATCTATTCCCTTCATAATCTTATATGTTTCTATAAGATCCCCCCTCATCCTTCTAAATTCCAACGAGTACAGTCCCAGTCTACTCAACCTCTCCTCGTAATCCAACCCCTTCACCTCTGGGATTAACCTAGTGAATCTCCTCTGCACACCCTCCAGTGCCAGTACGTCCTTTCTCAAGTAAGGAGACCAAAACTGAACACAATACTCCAGGTGTGGCCTCACTAACTCCTTATACAATTGCAGCAGAACCTCCCTAGTCTTAAACTCCATCCCTCTAGCAATGAAGGACAAAATTCCATTTGCCTTCTTAATCACCTGTTGCACCTGAAAACCAACTTTTTGCGACTCATGCACTAGCACACCCAGGTCTCTCTGCACAGCAGCATGTTTTAATATTTTATCATTTAAATAATAACCCCTTTTGCTGTTATTCCTACCAAAATGGATAACCTCACATTTGTCAACATTGTATTCCATCTGCCAGACCCTAGCCCATTCACTTAGCCTATCCAAATCCCTCTGCAGACTTCCAGTATCCTCTGCACTTTTTGCTTTACCACTTATCTTAGTGTCGTCTGCAAACTTGGACACATTGCCCTTGGTCCCCAACTCCAAATCATCTATGTAAATTGTGAACAGTTGTGGGCCCAACACTGATCCCTGAGGGACACCACTAGCTACTGATTGCCAACCAGAGAAACACCCATTAATCCTCACTCTTTGCTTTCTATTAATTAACCAATCCTCTATCCATGCTACTACCTTCCCCTTAATGCCATGCATCTTTATCTTATGCAACAACCTTTTGTGTGGCACCTTGTCAAAGGCTTTCTGGAAATCCAGATATACCACATCCATTGGCTCCCCGTTATCTACCGCAATGTTAATGTCCTCAAACAATTCCACTAAATTAGTTAGGCACGACCTGCCCTTTATGAACCCATGCTGCGTCTGTCCAATGGGACAATTTCCATCCAGATGCCTCGCTATTTCTTCCTTGATGATAGATTCCAGCATCTTCCCTACTACCGAAGTTAAGCTCACTGGCCTATAATTACCCGCTTTCTGCCTACCTCCTTTTTTAAACAGTGGTGTCACGTTTGCTAATTTCCAATCCGCCGGGACCACCCCGGAGTCTAGTGAATTTTGGTAAATTATCACTAGTGCATTTGCAATTTCCCTAGCCATCTCTTTTAGCACTCTGGGATGCATTCCATCAGGTCCAGGAGACTTGTCTACCTTTAGCCCCATTAGCTTGCCCATCACCAACTCCTTGGTGATAACAATCCTCTCAAGGTCCTCACCTGTCATAGCCTCATTTCCATCAGTCACTGGCATGTTATTTGTGTCTTCCACTGTGAAAACCGACCCAAAAAACCTGTTCAGTTCCTCAGCCATTTCCTCATCTCCCATTACTAAATCTCCCTTCTCATCCTCTAAAGGACCAATATTTACCTTAGCCACTCTTTTTTGTTTTATGTATTTGTAGAAACTTTTACTATCTGTTTTTATATTCTGAGCAAGTTTACTCTCATAATCTATCTTACTCTTCTTTATAGCTTTTTTAGTAGCTTTCTGTTGCCCCCAAAGATTTCCCAGTCCTCTAGTCTCCCACTGATCTTTGCTACTTTGTATGTTTTTTCCTTCAATTTGATACTCTCCCTTATTTCCTTAGATATCCACGGTCGATTTTCCCTCTTTTTACCGTCCTTCCTTTTTGTTGGTATAAACCTTTGCTGAGCACTGTGAAAAATCACTTGGAAGGTTCTCCACTGTTTCTCAACTGTTTCACTATAAAGTATTTGCTCCCAGTCTACTTTAGCTAGTTCTTCTCTCATCCCATTGTAATCTCCTTTGTTTAAGCACAAAACTCTAGTGCTTGATTTTACCTTCTCACCCTCCATCTGTATTTTAAATTCCACCATATTGTGATCGCTCCTTCCGAGAGGATCCCTAACTATGAGATCCTGAATCAATCCTGTCTCATTACACAGGACCAGATCTAGGACCGGTTGTTCCCTCGTAGGTTCCATTACATACTGTTCTAGGAAACTATCGTGGATACATTCTATAAACTCCTCCTCAAGGCTGCCTTGACCGACCTGGTTAAACCAATCGACATGTAGATTAAAATCCCCCATGTTCGTAAATAGGCCGCAGGATTTGGTGCATGTTTGTAAATAGGCTGCAGGATTTGGTGCATGTTTGTAAATAGGCTGCAGGATTTGGTGCATGTTCGTAAATAGGCAGCAGGATTTGGTGCATGTTCGTAAATAGGCCACAGGATTTGTTGCATGTTCGTAAATAGGCCGCAGGATTTGGTGCATGTTCGTAAACAGGCCGCAGGATTTGTTGCATGTTCATAAATCGGCCGCAGGATTTGGCGCAAGTTCGAAAATAGGCCGCAGGATTTGGTGCATGTTCATAAATCGGCCGCAGGATTTGGTGCAAGTTCGAAAATAGGCCACAGGATTTGTTGCATGTTCATAAATCGGCCGCAGGATTTGGTGCAAGTTCGAAAATAGGCCGCAGGATTTGGTGCATGTTTGTCAATAGGCCGCAGGATTTGGTGCATGTTTGTAAATAGGCCGCAGGATTTGGTGCATGTTTGTAAATAGGCCGCAGGATTTGGTGCATGTTTGTCAATAGGCCGCAGGATTTGGTGCGTGTTCGTAAATAGGCCGCAGGATTTGGTGCAAGTTTGAAAATAGGCTGCAGGATTTGGTGCGAGTTCATAAATAGGCCTCAGAGTTCTGGGTGGCCTCAAGTTTACAGAGGGTAGAATGTGGGACACCTGCCTGGAATGGATTGGAATAGTTGGGTGGAAAGGTAACAAAGGGATGGACGAGGGTTCAAGCAGCAAATGAGCTGAGACAGGGGTGAAGTCAGATATTCTTGAACTGTTAGTGTATCAGGGAGGGAGCCTAGAGCTCCCTGGGGGTGAACAGTTAATGTATTAACATGACCTTCTGCTGTTTGTTAGTCATTATTTACCGTCAATGGTGTAGGCGTTGGGTAGAGTCACAGGCGGAAGGAGACAACATCACACACTGGAGTTTCGTGGCCTGCGGTTCATTATCATTTCAGTGACTTGACTGTATTTTCCTTTCCCAGGTATATTTATTACTTCAGTGGCCTGCTATCTGGAGCAATCAAAATGAACAGCATGCCCCTGTTCCTCCATCACGTCATCATCCCTGCTATTCCCAGCTTTGAGCCTCACGGAGGTAACTGTTTAGCTAGGATGCACTTGAGTCTGTTTGTAATATTGTTCCGGTCTGTGGTGTTTGTGAGTGTATGAGATCATTGTAACACGGAGAATGTCTTCCCCCCCCCCCCTCAATTAATTTCAGTGACATCTAATCCAATTTAATATGGCTATCCTGTGGGCAAATTTCATCAGTACGCTGTGAAAATGCAGTTGTGCTGCACATGGATATGGAAAACATGTTGCCAAACCAACCTGACTGCTAGGTGGGGGCCATCCAGAATCCGTAAGGGGGGTAAATGAAATGTGCAGAGGTATGTATACAAGGAGAGAAGCCAAAGTATATAGACGTTCTTCCTGTCTTCCAGCTTCTTGAAGTGGCCATTTCAAACAACACGTCAGCAATGTTTAAACTAAGAGCAGATGAGAGCAATGTGCCCGGCTCAGTTACTGATGCAACACCGGCTGGAATGTGAAGGCGATTCAGGAGATCTCTTTGCACTCAGCTAGTTTTTTTTTGCTTGAATTGGTGAAGTCCAGGGCCATTTCTATGACAGTCCTGTGGAGCGGCCAGGGAAGGGTTCTGGCTGCTGAGGAGGAAGTGAGGGTAGCAGCATTGACCCTCGAGCCCAGGGGTCAGAGCCCAAACTCTAAGCTGGGCTCCTCTTACCAATTTACACAGGGTTTTTATTTTAAAAATGTATGCAACGAGGCATGGACTCAATGGGCCGAATGGCCTCTCATTATGACTCTATGTGGGCATTGCTTGCTAGGCCTGCATTTGTCGGCCATCCCTTGGTGGTGGGTGAGCTCCCTTCTTGCACCGCTGCATTCCACATGGTGTAGGTACACCCACTGTGTTGTTTGGGAGGGAGTTCCAACATTTTGACAGGAACTTTCCAGCTCCCCTGATGGAGGCCAGTGACCGGTGGCGGGATCTTCCTGCTGAAGTCTACGGTGTTTTGCGTGGCTCACCTTTCCCGCCTCTGGGGAACCCGCAGCGGGGATCGACTTGGCAGTTCTAGATAATCCCACCAGCGGGAAGGGCCAGGAAATCCCGCCCTTTGACCCAGCGACAGTGAAGGAACGGCTATATAGTTACAAGATAGGATGTGGTGTGACTCGGATGGGAGCTTGCAGGTGGTGGCCTTCCCTTGAATTTGCTGCCCGTGTCCCCCGAGGTGATAGAGGATTGGGGATTTCGGAGGAGACTTGATGCCCCTCTATGATTGAGGGTGGCCTAGACCTGACACTGGGGCTTGGCTGTTCCGCACCACAGCAACAGAACGGAATCCCTCCCTTCTCCCAGCACACATCCAATCTGCTGTCCTGAAGGCACATAATGGGCCTGAAGTTGGTGGCTCGCATTGTGCGTGGATCGCTCATTATTCAGGATTACCAGTGTCCAGAGTTGTTTCTGATCATTATTTGCCTCCTACTTTTTATTTATGATAATGCCCCAGTACATTCTTTGCCATCTTATTTGTATATATGCAAATATGAATCACAGATTAATTTATAGGTTCCGAGCATCTGCGTGTAAATGGATTTCACTTTGCACAAATCTGTGAACTATCTGTTTATTGGCATTGTGCCAAACTAGGTGAGATCTCCAATAAGGAGGCTGTGTCTGGATCAAAGGTTTTTCTTGATCCAATCCAAAATGTGATTGTTCCTTGATTGTGAGCAAGAAGCACCATTCCCAGGGAAAACTATGGGCTCATCCTTCCAATCGAGTGCAGACTGAGGAGCGGGAGAAAGGGCTTAAGTGTATTCTGAGAGCGTTGATTCGAGGGAGAGCACAGAAACTGGCCATTCAGCCCAGGGTCATGCTCCATTCGAGCCTCCTCCCACTCCCTGTCTCACCCCCATCACTCATATCCTTCTATTCCTTCCTCCCTTTGTGTGTTTAACCAGCTTTCCCCTTAATGAATTTGCGCTATTTACAACACCCACTCCCTGTGGGAGAGAGTCCCACATTCTCACCACTCTCTGAGTAAAGACGTTTCTCCCATTTTTTTTCACTTCTCTTCCAGATTGTCTCGGTCTCTTTGTGCTTTTCTCCTCTTTAACCTTTTAAATTTAAAATGGTTTGCTCTCTCTCCAGTGCCTGGCTGTCCATTTTGCACGCGGGAGAAATCTTTTTTTTTTTTTTTCTTTTTTTTAATTTAAAGTAAAGCATTCCTTTGGCTCAACTCTGCTTTCAAAGGATGTGACCAGGTCACCCTTTGATGTGAATGCAACACCAAAGCCAACAAAGTGATGGTTCATCCGGTGCCCCCGTACCTCGGCCATCTAGTTCCAACCAGTGCACTGCAAATGTAAGAGCTTCAGTGTTTGTATCCCGTTCCCATTTTCGGGGCAGTCTTCAGTAAAAAGAGCACAGGGTGTCTGAGGTAAAACTAGGAAGACTGGCATCTCCAGTGATAAAGCAACACTGCCCTCCCCCTCCCCATCACATGACTCTTCCACACAGTGATGGTGACATGAAAAGCATGTTTATACTGGCAAGCATTCAAAACAAGATAAACACACAATCTCCGCAAAAAAAAAAGGAAAACAAATATCGACAGCAACCCGTGAATGAGGCTGTTCCATACCCTGTTCATATTCAAAGTTGACTTTATACATAGATAGATTACTGCACAGAAGGAGAATACGCGGCTCATTGAGTCCATGTTGTTCTCTGAGCAACGCGCCAAGTCCCACTCTCCCCCCCCCCCAACCCTGCCTTTTCTCCCCTAGCCCTGCAACCTTTCTGTTTTCAGATAATGATCCAATTCCATCTTGAAAGCCAGAATTGAATCTGCCTCCACCACACTCTCAGCAGTGTAGTACCGTATAGATCCTGGGCAGAATTCTCTCCCCGCCCGCCCCCCCCCCCCTCCACGCCGGGTGGGAGAATCGCCAGGGCGCCGCGCGTGTCCCGCCCCGACGCCCGCACGCGATTCTGCCACCCCCCCCCCCCCCAAACAGGCGCAGCGAGAATCACGGCTGGCCACTGGGAGAATCGCCGCTCGCCGTTTGCAACAGGCGAGCGGCGATTCTCTGGCCCGGATGGGTCGAGCGGCCTGCCCAACGCGACAGGTTCCCGCCGGTGCCGTCCACACCTGGTCGCTGCCGGCGGGAACAGCATGGGGTCTGAAGGAGGACCTTCTTTCCTCCGCCGTCCCGCAAGATCCATCCGACATCTTCTTGCGGGGCAGCCT
The DNA here is from genome assembly GCF_047496885.1 of Scyliorhinus torazame. Taxonomy (NCBI): domain Eukaryota; kingdom Metazoa; phylum Chordata; class Chondrichthyes; order Carcharhiniformes; family Scyliorhinidae; genus Scyliorhinus; species Scyliorhinus torazame. Next base: position 27,092,895 of record NC_092738.1, on the reverse strand, counting down.
CGGGGAGGACGGCAACTGCGCATGCGCAGGTGACGTCTTTACGCGGCGCCGGCCGCGTCATTTACGCGGCGCCGCTTTTACGTGGCGCCAAGGCCCGGCGCACGTAAATGATACGACGCCGCTCCTCGCCCCCCCCGGGAGCGGGAGAATAGGGGGCTGGGAGCGGCCTCCGACGCTGGCGTGAAACACTCCGGTTTTCCCTCCGGCTTTGGCACTTAGACTCCCGATGGGAGAATTGCGCCCCCTAATTGTGTAAAAAAAGTTTTTCCTCATGCCGCCTTTGGTTCTTTTAGCAGTCACCTTAAATGGGTGCCCTCTGGTTCTGAATGCTTGCGCCCCATGAGGACAGTTTCTCCCTATCTACTCTGCGCAGATCCCTCATGCTTTTGAACATCTCTATCAAATCTCCTCTCAACTATCTTCTTCTCCAAGGAGGACAGTCCCAGCTTCTCCAATCTTTCTACATAACTGAAGTTCCTCATCTCTGGAATATTCTCCTGAATCTTTTCTGCACTCTCTCTACTGCCTTCACATCGTTCCTCAGTGTGGTGCCCAGAACTGGACACAATACTCCAGTTAAGGCCAAACCAGTTTTTTATACAGGTGTAACATAACTTCCTTGTTTTGTGCTCCATACCTATCTTTATTAAGCTTAGGATCTGAAATACGAGATGAGATGAATGATGTGGCACAGTTCAAGAAGCAGGTTCACCACATCAGGGGCAACAAGAATGTGCAATAAATGCCAGAGTTGCCAGTGATACCCACATCCCAAGAATGAATATGAAAGACTGCTGCCCAAAGCTGGGAACAGCCCCTCACAAGATAGTTTTGTTTCCTGGCTCGGGTGGCAATGTTGGCGCGTGTGAATGGCTGCTCATCGCCAGGCTGCCATTTTGAATTTGACAGGGGGCAAAAGCTAGGTTCTCCCTTTTCCTGCAGCCATCATTCAAGAATCATCTTCTGATCTCGGGTAAGGACAGATTGGCGGTGTGTGTTTGCGTGACCCTCGGGCAGCTCCATGTGTGTTGCCGCACCCTGTGTTTGCCGCCTGCACTCTGGAGTCTCACCTGCAGCGCAGGAATCGAGTGGTGATCATCAGTTGGAAAAGAACAGCGGCAGTTTGTGACAGGATCAGAAATTAAGAACTCATTGGGGTTTCCCGTCCCGTTGACCAGCTTTGAGTCGGCTCTCGATTGTCAGCGATGCTCAGAGTCGCAGAGTGAGGCACAACACAGGTTGGATTCCTGTCACAATCTTGGAGCGGGGCCAAATGGAGGCTGTAGGATGTCCTGTCAGGACAGAGGAGCATCTGAAGGGAAGCATTCCAAACGGTGCCCCCTGCCCCGACCCCAGCACTTACTGACAGCTGGTTACTGCCCCCTGGCAGCAGAGCCGAAGGAAAAATAATGTGGAAAATATTAAACTCTGATGTGTTACTCCTGGATTCCATATGGCCAGTGCAAATCTCATCAGAGACATCCTTTGCAGCAGAGGAATATTGCTCCTAATATGGCGACATTTCAGATGCTTGTAAATAGTCTTTCCGTGGTATCGTAATAATGTGGATGGAGTTCAGCACAACCCTTGAGATTAAATAACACCCCTTTTAAGACACACCACAAGAACACTGCCATCAAATTCTCCACCGAATAAAGAATCTAAATGTCTTTTGGTGTTGTCAATGGTATTGTACAGAGTCAATATGCAGATTGTCTGGAAAACAGGAAAATTATTCTGCATTTAAAACCTTGCATTATCAAACCCTTTGGCGGCTTGACACTGTGTTTATTCTGCTCACGAGAACTGTTTCAAATCTCATAACCTCCCGAACTCTGGAAAATTCTTTTCTTGTTTTCCCTGAACAGGCCAGCAAAGCTCACAGCGAGGTCAGCCTTGCTGTACTCTGAAATTGTTGCCATCATTTTACTGCTGTTCCCACTTGGCAATCTCTTCCTTACTTCCAATCCCACATCAGCAGAATCCCACATCCTCCTGCACTGAGGAGCTCTCTCTGCCCCCCGACACAACACCGAATCCTCCAAAGCCCCAACTCACCTATAAGGGGGTCCTCGTGGATCCCCCAAGCATCCCACCTTCGACGCGCAGGGCACCCCCCCCCCCCAAAGGCCTGATCCCCGCCGTGGAAAATATGCCAGCTTGGCACCTGGCAGTGCCCCCTACCAGCTGGCAGTGCCACCTGGGTATGTTGGCCATGCTAGGCTGGCAACCCAGATGGCAGTGCCAGGCTGGCAATGCCAGGTGCCTGAGTGGCACCAGCAGTGCCAGGGTGTCATCCTGCCAAGTGAACAAGCACCTGGGGCCTCCGATCCCACCCCTCCTCCCCAAGTGCCATTCCACCTGGTCCCCGTTTGTGGAGACCAGTGTGAACAGTGCTCGTCTGAGGCGAAGGGGTTAGATCTCAACGCCTCGGGTAGATCAGAGGAGTGTATATTAGAGCGAGACTAATTGTCTCACTTTAAATACAGATTTGCAAAATGGTGATCCCACGCACAATGGGCGGGATTCAGATCGCGACGTCTCACACGATTGCGTTAGATCTCGTGTGGCGTGGCGAGCCGAGTAGATCCCGGAAGAGGGATCTCCCTGCACCTACTGGCCACGCTGTGCCACCTTTCGGGCGCAACGCGGCCGGTAGATCGTGCCCCGTGTTTAAGAAAGGCTATACTTGCATTGGAGGTGGTACAGTGAAGGCTCACTCAATTGGTGCCCGGGATGAGGGGATGTCCTGTGATGAGAGGCTGAGTAACTTGAGTCGATATTCTCTGGAGTTTAGAAGAATGAGAGGTGATCCCATTGAAACATAAAAGGGTCTGAATGCAGTAATAACGAGGGGGCATAGATTTAAGGTAAGGGGCAAGAGGTTTAAAGAGGTTTGAGGAAACACTTTTCCCCCAGAGCGTGATGGGAATCTGGAACTCGCTGCCTGAAAGGATGGGAGAGGTGGGACCCCTCACAACATTTCAGAAGCATTTAGATGAGCACTTGAAACGCCACAGCGTATAAGTGCTGGATAATGGGATTAGAATAGGTGCTTGATGGCCGCATAGATACGATGCGCTCTTAGGAAATCGAAGAATATGGGGAACGGGGGGGGGGTATTGACTGGCAGAGCAGGCCATGTGGTCTACTCCTGCTCCTACGTCTTATGCTCTTATGTGGAGCTTGTATTTTCTCCATTGTTAAAGCTGCTCCAGGTTCCTTGCCTTGGTCCTTGCATACAAAACACTCCACAGCCATTCTTAACTGAAGACACAGCCACCCATGATGGAGCACTTAAATCGACGATGAACAAGAGGCCAGAATGGGAGGGCTCCTATCCTCCATCCTCATTCTAAGAAACACACAACACCGTCTCCTAGTCTAACTAATCCCTTTCTTGGGCCTCAGTTTTTCCTCCATCCTATAACTCACAAGCTTGGCATCATCTCTCCATTCCTTCTTGGTTTCTCTCATTTTACCTCTTCTGGTCCACCCCTATAGGATTCTCAATTTTATTGTTTTTTAAACATTCCGTGTGATTCCATTGCACTATCTGATGTTTTTACAGAATTCAATCCCCCCCCCACCCTCCCACTGTTTACAGCCATTTCTCCCCATAGCCAGCACATATATAGCGTAGTATCAAAATACCCATGAAAACATGCCAGCAGGCCAAGAGTGTATGTCTGCATAGCAGTGAGGCAAATGAGAGTCCTTGCCCCAGCCAGTTTGACATTGTCTCAGGCCGCTTTTAAAGTAATTAGCTCAGGAAATAGCCGAGCCCCTCACACTGAGCGAACAACAGAGAGGTTCAGTCAGACCATGAACCAGCTGCATATTTGTCAGAGATCTGAATTTACAGCTGGATCCTAAACAAGGCCCAGCTTTCATTTCACGCTGGCTGGTGATATTGTTTCATTGCTGGCCTTTATATCAGAGGAGAGGGTGCAATGTAAAGCAGGCCGCAATATGTGGAATTACATTTTTCCTGCAAACACTCTAAATTTTGCAATCGAGCCTGAGGAATGCAGGAAAGAGGAAGCATCACCATGACGACCTGTAATCCAGATCACTAACCCACCAAAGATTTGCATTTCATAGCGCCTTTCACAACCTCAGGATGTCCTGTTTGCTCTTATTAGCCTTAGTTTTATTAGCTCTAATTCTGTCACCTTTGCTCACGAGTCGCCAGGTATCTTCTGATACCGCCACGTGGTTCAAGCTGCAGTTATGATTAATAAGTCAGCACATCGCTTCGTAAGATTAAAATCAACGGTCATTTATTATGTACAGCAATAAATACTTACACAATAAGTCTACTTTCTAGACTACTACCTACCACTACTGGCCAATACTTAACTTTAGGAAGGGCCCACCAGGTCAGGGAAACAAATGGTTTATCGAATTGGGTCTGGCCTGCGGGATTCAAAAGGCTGATACGGGTCGATGGCTAGGAGTCTCTATCGGGTAGCGATCGCTGGAGTCAAACTTGCGGTTGCTGGTCGATGGTTCTTGCGAAGGTTGTGAGCAGGAGAAGAAGGAGAGAAGGGTCGATCTGAACTTGGCCCCTTACTCTTATAGTTCCCAGGGGCTTCCCGCCTCTTGGGGCGGACCTTGACCCTGGTCCCAAGTGATTGGACTTGTTCCCAATCACTGAGTTCGATATGCTCCAATAATGGGGGCGATTCCTAGATCGGGGGGTGGTCGTTCACCTGTCTTTGTTTCGGCCACTGCTGGCGCCGAGAGGTCTGGCCCGGCATTCAATTGCTAATATGTTGCAATTGTTCCCGGGGATAGCCGATTAAACTGCAGATGTCTGTGTTGATGTGCTGCTAATGGTCGCAGGTATCGATCTGGGCCGACTTCCCCAGAGCCGAATGCGCTATTCTGTCTGCAACTGTCCGTTTGTGCCCTGTTGGCTGCTTTTCCCATCAGCCTTTTCGGTTAGCCATTTTATATCGGGTTTTGGCCAAATTAATTGGGAATCAGCCATTTTAGGTGGCTACAGTCCAAAATCACTTTCTGGGCAAAGTATTGTTTTGAAATGTGCTGCTGGAGTACAATAGCATAATGGTTCTGTTACTCGACTCGAGGCCTAGCCGAATGATCTCACCATGGCAGCTGGGCAATTTGAATTCAGTTATTCACAATCCTGGAACTCCCTCCCTAACAGCACTGTGGGTGTACATACACCACAGGGACTGCAACGGTTCAAGAAGGCAGCTCACCACCACCTTCTCAAGGGCAATTAGGGATGGGCAACAAATGCTGGCCTAGCCAGTGATGCCCACCTCCTGTAAAAGAATAAAATAAATAAATAAACGTGGAATAAGAAGCAAATATGAATAAGGGTGACTTGAAACTTTTGGATTGTTGTAAAACCCCATCAGGTTCAGTCATGTGAAGGAAGTCTACTGACTTGGTCTGGCCTGCAGGTGATTCCAAACCCACAGCAAAGTGGATGACTCTGAACTGTTGTATTCAAGATGGCAGCTCACCAACCACCTTCTCGAGGACAATTGGGAACGGGCCATAAATGCTGGACTTGCCAGTGCTGCCCATATCCCGTGAATGAATAAAAATATATCAATACTAGTGCAGATGTTATGGCAGAATGGCCTGTTTCTGCACTGGACATTCAAATTAACGGCTGGTAATGTTGACTCTTGGGCCACAGGCAAAAACGATCTGGTTGGCAATTTCAGGTAAAGTTCTTGAGAAATTCCTGTTTTACTCCCTAAGAAAATGAAACGAGATCCAAGCTAAATTTACAATGCCACTGTCCCCTCACGTTATCCTCTCTCCTGAAATTGTAAATTATCGTCTTAAAGGACTGAATTGTGCCCATAACTTGTTGAGCAACTTGGTGGGATAGATTTAAATAAGACCGAAGAAAGCAAGGGGCGGGATTCTCTCAGCCCACGCCGGGTCAGAGAATCGCCGGGCCGGGTGGGATTCGCGCGACGCTGCCCCGACGCCGGTCCACCGATTCTCCCGGTCACTGGAGAATTGGCGCCGGCGCGGTCAGCACGCCGCCGGAGCGCCACCCCCGGCGATTCTCCACCCGGGATGGGCCAGGTGGCCGCCCAATAAAGCCCAAGTCCCACCTGCGCCCATCTGTCTCTTACCCGGCGGGACCTCGGCATCCATCCTGTCTGGGGCGGCCTGGTTGGGGGGGGGGGGGGGGTTCGGGGGGGGCGGGGGGGTCCGACCCCAGGGGGGGCCTCCACTGTGGCCTGGCCTGCCATCGGGGCCTACCGATCGGCGGGCTGGCCTCTCATGGTGGGGGCCTCTTTTGCTCCGCGCCGGCCCCTGGAGCCCTACGCCATGGTGCATCGGGGCCGGCGCGGAGAAGGGAGCCACCGCGCATGCGCGCTTTCGCGCCGGTCGCAGCGTGCATGCGCAGACCCTACGGCGCCCATTTGATGCCGGTATCGGCAGCTGGAGCGGCGTGGGTCGCTCCAGTGCTGTGCTGGCCTCCTGTAGGGCAGAGGATCGCTACACATAGCGGTCCGATGGCGCCGTCGTTAAACTCTCCAGTTTCTACGACGGCGTCAACACTCTGCCGTCAGATGGGAGAATCCCGCCCCAAGATGTTCATTGATATGGCCTTGATTTAAAAAAAAAAAAATTTAGAGTACCCAATTAATTTTTCCCAATTAAGAGGCAATTTATTGTGGCCCAATCCACCTACCCTGCACATCTTTGGGTTGTGGGGGGTGAAACCCACGCAGACACGGGGAGAATGTGCAAACTCCATACGTACAGTGACCCAGAGCCGGGATCGAACCCGGGTCCTCGGCGCCGTGAGGCAGCAATGCTAACCACTGCGCCACCGTGCTGCACTTTGATATGGCCTTGATAACTGAAATGTACACACACTGTTTGCACTGGATAGTATCCTGTACCCACTTGCTTTGTTCGCCATAGAGTCATTATGGAACAGAAGGAGGCCATTTGCCCCATTGATTCTATGCCAACACTCCATATAAAATAATGATTTGGATGGTGCCTGTTTTGCTCCAGTAGTGATCACACGATCTATTGGACAGCAGGTGGACTATGTGTGTTTTCTGTTTTGCTTCTGATATGATTAACCCCTTAGTTACAGCAGTTAATGTACTCAATTCCTGTCCAAAATCAGCACATGATATGGACTTTCCATTTTCTCAGACTGTATCCCAAACAATTTGTTCTCAATGTCTCAGTGTGTTTGCTCATATTTAGCCAGCTTGTTTGCATGATTATAACCCGACTATCCCCCCCCCCCCCCCCCCCCCCACCCCCCGCCCAACCCTCTTCCTCACATCCTCTCCCTCTTACCCCTCTGCTATAGACACAGAGAATGCGTCCATGATATCCCCTCCAAGTGACTGATGAATGTCCATGTGCTGTTTGACCACGGTGACGTGGAGGGTATCACTGTTAGGCCCAAGCCTGTAGCATGTGCTAATATACCTGACAGCCGGGATTGTCAGCTCTTGGAAGAGCAGGATGTTTGGCTGATGTCTCTCACTCCAAGCTCCATCCCATCACCTCAGCTGTGAGCAGCCAACAACAACAAATTGCATTCATATAGCATCTTTAAAGTAGTAAAATGTCACAATGCACTTCATTTCATTTTCATGTGAGCAATTATCGAACACAATTTAGTGTCAAGCCACAAAAGGAGCTATTAGGGACAGATGACAAATAAGCTTGGTCAAACAGGTAGGTTTTAACAAGCGTTTTAAAGGAGACTAGAGAGGTGGAGAGGTTTAGGGGGGAATTCCAGCGTCCAGGGCCTTGACAGCTTAAGACGCGGTCACCAGTGGTGGAACGGTTGCAATCAGGATGCTAAAAAGACTAAAAGTGGAGGAGCACATATACCCTGGAGGTTTGGAAGGCTGGAAGAAGTTACAGAGATGGGGAGGGGCAAAGCTATGGAGGGATTTGAAAATAAGCATGAGAATTTTAAAATTGAGGCACTGTTAGACTGGGAGCCAGTCAGCGAGCACAGGGGTGTTGGGTGATCGGGACCTGGTGTCAGTTAGGATACAGGGCAGCAGAGATTTGGATGAGCTTAAGTTTAATGAGGGTGGAAGATGTGAGGCCAGCCAAAGGTGTGGATGAGGGTTTCAGCTGCAGTGAGCTGAGACAGGAGTTCTATAGAATAGAATCCCTACAATGGAGAAGGAGCCCATTCAGCCCATCAAGTCTGCACTGCCCTTCTGAAAGAGCACCCTAACTAGGCCAATCCCCCACACGGTCCCTGTAAACCCACCTAACCTGCACATCCTTGGACTGTGGAGAAACTGGAGCACCCGGAGGAAACCCACGGCGACACGGGGAGAACGTGCAGACTCCACGTCACTCAAAGCTGGAGTCGAACCCGGGGACCCCTGCCGCTGTGAGGCAGCAGTGCCAACCACCATGCCACCCTTTTAACTAGAAAAGAGAAGGCCGAAAGGTGCCCTAATACAGGTGCTTAAGATTGCGAAAGGGTTTAAGAGGGGAGACAGATGTTTCACTTGTGCGCAAGACCAGAACCAGGAACCATCGATATAAGGTAGTCACTCTCTCTTTGGGTACCATGCATTAAGAGACCATTGGGCACCATGGACTACCATGTGTCAGTTCATGGTTACGCTTGGCCAGGTACTGCAGTTGTTTGCTGTTATGATATTGATAAAGCCAATTGGGGAATTCAGGAGAAATTTCTTTACCCAGAGAGTGTGAAAATGTGGGACTTGCTTCCACAGCCAAGTGGTTGAGGCAAATAATGTAGAAGCATTTAAGGGAAGCTGGAAAAGCACATGAGGAAGAAAGGAATAGAAGAATATGATGCTGGGATGAGAAAGAAGTGTTGGGGGGGAGGGGGGAGGTGGGGGGGGGTGGCGGGGAGGGGGAGGGGGGGGGGGGGGGGCGGGCGGGGGACTTGTCCAGAGCATAAATGCCAGCACCGGCTGCTTGGGCTGTGGATACTTTGTATATAAACTGGCAGCCAATGGAGGAGTTTCCAATGCTCCATATTGGCCAATTCTTCAGGCGAACCAATGGCTCGGTCTGAATTTTATCTTCAGGAGCTTTTGCCCCATTGCAGTCGCTTCTACCTGAGGAAACGTGCAATAGTAAATCTGACTGCGGGCAACCGAAGGCTGACGTGTGTCCAGCTTGTGGTGTCCCTTGACTCAGCAGGGCCCCTCATATTCCCCCCCCCTCCCGTACCCCTGCAATTGCCCCAAGCTCTCCCCTATCAGTTTGATTGATCTGCTGACCTTTGAAGGAAATGTCAACTCTGTCTGACCATTGAAGAATGGAGCTGAATGGATTTCTGCTTAATTACAGGCTACCACCCATTCCTGAAGATTTATCAGTCCATGCAACTTGTTTACACATCAGGAATCTAGTAAGTGCCACGTTGGTGTTTGTTTATGTGTGCTGCAGACAGGAAATGCTCAGGGAGATGTTTCACTGAATAACGAAAAGACAGTCTAGCAAGCTCTTTTAAAAAAATAAAAAACTCTTGTACAGATGTTTTCCTTGGTTCAAAGGAAAATCATCAAAACCAATCTCAAATCTACTATAGCAGCCCCCTCATCCAGAGGGCGATGGCTCCAGCAAGCTGCTTCAACAGACCCAAGATGCTTTTGACTTTTAAGTTGAAGCTCAAAGATCACATCAGTTTTGTGACTTGGTTGGCATCATGCCGGACAGCGCGGTGGCGCCATGCCCCGCCGCGTGTGAGTTATCAGTCATGCGCCCACGCCCTTTTTGTGCGAGCTTAACAAATCCATGCTTCCTCGTTCTCTTTTTCCACAGCAGCGTCCAAGGCCCGGGGTCTAAGAAGCTGTGCATCTCAATCGAGCCAGCCTTACTGCTGAAGGGAGACATCATGGTGAGTTGCAGATCGCGGAGTGGACAAGAGAGAAAGAACTGTCTTTGCAAGTGGTCAATTGTGAGGGGGCAGTTTTATTCTGTAAACTCCTTTAGTCATCATGTACACACCATATTAACGATGACACATCTTTTAATACTGACCCTTTTACCCATCTTTTATCATTGTTATACTGCCTCTTTTTAATCATTGTTCCAGAGATTCTTTTAATTGTGACTGCAGACTCTGTAAGTCATTATAATGCAGGACTGTTTTAATATCAAGATGACTGACATCGTTAACCATTCTTATAGACACCCTTAAATTTTGTGACTCACCTGTATCCTCATGTAAAAGTGGCCTTGTGCCGGAGACCAGGCTGGAATGCAGGCTTTCAGCCTGAGGCCTGCTGCCAACATGAGTTTCATGCCTCAACTACATAAAGCTGGCAAGCGATGGATGGGCACAAATGGAGAGGGGGGTCGTGGGCAAGTCATTGTCAACAGGTAAGTACTGGGAGAAAGGGAGCCGGAGGCCCTCAGTTATGCACATTTTTAACCTCCCATTCCATCGGACCGCTTTATGCACCACCTATTAGGCTGCAGTAAACCTGGAACAAACACAGCGGAGACAAGTTTGCAGTATGGCTCCGAAAGCAGGACTATAGGCCTCCGATCAGCATATTCAGGTAGATCCGGCACTCGCTGCACAGTCGGGGGAAATTGTGGCAGGAAATTGGTGACCCCTCCACCGCCTTCCAAACTCTCATTTTTTTGCCACTGAATGGACACACCAAGGACCAGTTTATCTGCCAGAGTTCCTTCCTTTTTACGATGCTGATTCTTTGCAATTTTAATGCTCCAGACTAACTCCTGAATTCATGGTCAAAACAGGGAGAGACCATTTTGCTTCTCAAGCCAGCTCTCTCTCTCTCTCTTCCTCCCCCCCCCCCCCAGCTTTTCCAGTAGAACCTCAAAGTGTGTGTGGGTTGCTAAAGCCATGTGACTCCTGGTCTGCAGTGCGATTACCTTCTTGTGCTGTGGGGGGACAGAAAGTGAGGTCACACACCAAGCGTGCCCCAGCCTCACTGACATTTCCTAATGCCGGCCCAATTTTGCAATTTAGGCCAAGACTCCGCTTGCGCTGGGCACCATTGCCCCTATAAAACTGGCACACAAGACACAAAAGAGACCTTGACTGCTCAGTTTGACTTCTTAAAGGGGGCGATTTTAATGCTGCGTAAAGATTTTAGCATTTGTCTTTAAACCTTTGCAGTCACACTTGGCTCGGCATTTTGTTCTGTGCTTAGCTGGTTTTGCCAGACAGCCTTTGGATTTCTGGTTTGTCTGTCAATGGTCACCTTTAGCCTTTCTGCTGCCACTGAACATGCCACGTCCAATGTGGGGAGAATGGGTATTCTTTGAGGGAGCTCCGAATATTTCAGCAAAGGGGACGGATTTGTTTGCCTACTCGCCAGTACCTACCTGAGGCTGGCATTTATAGACAGCTGAACATCTCCCTGGACATTTCGCAGGAAATTGGCTTTTCGTTGCCTCTTTCTCAACACAGGTTGAGATAGGGTTGTACCTCTGGCTGCGGTTGGCCCTAGACACAACATCTCACTTTGCAGAGAGGTTTAATAACATGAAGGGTTCATGCTAAAGGGTGCTTAGGAGCCACCCTGGGCACATCGGCCCCATTAGGTAGTGTGCAGTGCACTCAGTGGAGTGGCGAATGCTATTTCGCAGCTGCTAGGCATAGGCTGGCTTCAGGTCCAGCTGGGCAAAGTGGCAGGACTGTCACATGGGTAGCTGAGTTACCTGAATGCAAAATATCACAAAAGGCACCTGCGTGGATACCAGGACTCCTCATAGCAACACCACAGTTAAAAGAGCAACTGGAGTTTGAACTTGATTAGGGCAAATGATGACAGCTGTAGCTTGTGGGTTCAGGTCCCAATCCAGAGACTGGAGGACATAATCCAGGTCAACATTCCTGTGCTGAGAGAGTGCTGCACTGTCCGAGGGTCAGTACTGAGGGAGTGCTGCACTGTTCAGAGGGTCAGTACTGAGGGAGTGCTGCATTGTCAGAGGGTCAGTACTGAGGGAGTGCTGCACTGTCAGATGGTCAGCACTGAGGGAGTGCCGCACTGTCAGAGGACCAGTACTGTGGGAGCGCCGCACTGTCAGAGAGTCAGTACTGAGGGAGTGCTGCACTGTCAGAGGGTCAGTACTGAGGGAGTGCTGCACTGTCAGAGGGTCAGTACTGAGGGAGTGCCGCATTGTCAGAGGGTCAGTACTGAGGGAGTACTGCACTGTCAGAGGGTCAGTACTGGGGGAGTGCTGCACTGTCAGAGGGTCAGTACTGAGGGAGTGCTGCACTGTCAGAGGGGGAGTGCTGAGAGAGTGCTGCACTGCCAGAGGGTCAGTACTGAGGGAGTGCAGCACTGCCAGAGGGTCAGTACTGAGGGAGTGCCGCACTGTCAGATGGTCAGTACTGAGGGAGTGCTGCACTGTCAGAGGGTCAGTACTGAGGGAGTGCCGCACTGTCAGAGGATCAGTACTGAGGGAGTGCTGCACTGTCAGAGGGGGAGTGCTGTGAGAGTGCTGCACTGCCAGAGGGTCAGTACTGAGGGAGTGCAGCACTGCCAGAGGGTCAGTACTGAGGGAGTGCAGCACTGTCAGAGGGTCAGCACTGAGGGAGTGCTGCACTGTCAGAGGATCAGTACTGAGGGAATGCTGCACTGTCCGAGGGTCAGCACTGAGGGAGTGCTGCACTGTCAGAGGATCAGTACTGAGGGAATGCTGCACTGTCCGAGGGTCAGCACTGAGGGAGTGCTGCACTGTCCGAGGGTCAGTACTGAGGGAGTGCTGCACTGTCAGAGGGGGAGTGCTGCACTGTCCGAGGGTCAGTACTGAGGGAATGCCGCACTGTCAGAGGGTCAGCACTGAGGGAATGCCGCACTGTCAGAGGGTCAGTACTGAGGGAGTGCTGCACTGTCAGAGGGTCAGTACTGAGGGAGTGCAGCACTGTCAGCGGGTCAGTACTGAGGGAGTGCTGCACTGTCAGAGGGTCAGTACTGAGGGAGTGCCGCACTGTCAGAGGGTCAGTACTGAGAGAGTGCTGCACTGTCAGAGGGTCAGTACTGAGGGAGTGCTGCACTATCAGAGGGTCAGTACTGAGGGAGTGCCGCACTGTCAGAGGGTTAGTACTGAGGGAGTGCTGCACTGTCAGAGGGTCAGTACTGAGGGAGTGCTGCACTGTCAGAGGGGGAGTGCTGAGAGAGTGCTGCACTGCCAGAGGGTCAGTACTGAGGGAGTGCAGCACTGCCACAGGGTCAGTACTGAGGGAGTGCCGCACTGTCAGAGGGTCAGTACTGAGGGAGTGCCGCACTGTCAGAGGGTCAGTACTGAGGGAGTGCTGCACTGTCAGAGGGTCAGTACTGAGGGAGTGCTGCACTGTCAGAGGGGGAGTGCTGTGAGAGTGCTGCACTGCCAGAGGGTCAGTACTGAGGGAGTGCAGCACTGCCAGAGGGTCAGTACTGAGGGAGTGCAGCACTGTCAGAGGGTCAGCACTGAGGGAGTGCTGCACTGTCAGAGGATCAGTACTGAGGGAATGCTGCACTGTCCGAGGGTCAGCACTGAGGGAGTGCTGCACTGTCAGAGGGGGAGTGCTGCACTGTCCGAGGGTCAGTACTGAGGGAGTGCTGCACTGTCAGAGGGGGAGTGCTGAGAGAGTGCCGCACTGTCAGAGGGTCAATACTGAGGGAGTGCTGCACTGTCAGAGGGTCAGTACTGAGGGAGTGCTGCACTGTCAGAGGGTCAGTACTGAGGGAGTGCTGCACTGTCAGAGGGTCAGTACTGAGGGAGTGCTGCACTGTCAGAGGGTCAATACTGAGGGAGTGCTGCACTGTCAGAGGGTCAGCACTGAGGGAGTGCTGCACTGTCAGAGGGTCAGTACTGAGGGAGTGCTGCACTGTCAGAGGGTCAATACTGAGGAAGTGCTGCACTGTCAGAGGGTCAGTACTGAGGGAGTGTCGCACTGTCAGAGGGTCAGTACTGAGGGAGTGCCGCACTGTCAGAGGGTCAGTACTGAGGGAGTGCCGCACTGTCAGAGGATCAGTACTGAGGGAGTGCCGCACTGTCAGAGGGTCAGTACTGAGGGAGTGCTGCACTGTCAGAGGGTCAGTACTGAGGGAGTGCTGCACTGTCAGAGGGTCAGTACTGAGGGAGTGTCGCACTGTCAGAGGGTCAGTACTGAGGGAGTGCCGCACTGTCAGAGGGTCAGTACTGAGGTAGTGCTGCACTGTCAGAGGGTCAGCACTGAGGGAGTGCGGCACTGTCAGAGGGTCAGTACTGAGGGAGTGCCGCACTGTCAGAGGGTCAGTACTGAGGGAGTGCCGCACTGTCAGAGGGTCAGTACTGAGGGAGTGCCGCACTGTCAGAGGATCAGTACTGAGGGAGCGCCGCACTGTCAGAGGGTCAATACTGAGGGAGTGCTGCACTGTCAGAGGGTCAGTACTGAGGGAATGCCGCACTGTCAGAGGGTCAATACTGAGGGAGTGCTGCACTGTCAGAGGGTCAATACTGAGGGAGTGCTGCACTGTCAGAGGGTCAATACTGAGGGAGTGCCGCACTGTCAGAGGGTCAGCACTGAGGGAGTGCCGCACTGTCAGAGGGTCAGTACTGAGGGAGTGCTGCACTGTCAGAGGGTCAGCACTGAGGGAGTGCGGCACTGTCAGAGGGTCAGTACTGAGGGAGTGCCGCACTGTCAGAGGGTCAGTACTGAGGGAGTGCCGCACTGTCAGTGGGTCAGTACTGAGGGAGTGCTGCACTGTCAGAGGGTCAGTACTGAGGGAGTGCCGCACTGTCGGAGGGTCAGTACTGAGGGAGTGCCGCACTGTCAGAGGGTCAGTACTGAGGGAGTGCTGCACTGTCAGAGGGTCAGTACTGAGGGAGTGCTGCACTGTCAGAGGGTCAGTACTGAGGGAGTGCTGCACTGTCAGAGGGTCAGTACTGAGGGAGTGCTGCACTGTCAGAGGGTCAGTACTGAGGGAGTGCCGCACTGTCAGAGGGTCAGTACTGAGGGAGTGCCGCACTGTCAGAGGGTCAGTACTGAGGGAGTGCCGCACTGTCAGAGGGTCAGTACTGAGGGAGTGCTGCACTGTCAGAGGGTCAGTACTGAGGGAGTGCCGCACTGTCAGAGGGTCAGTACTGAGGGAGTGCCGCACTGTCAGAGGGTCAGTACTGAGGGAGTGCCGCACTGTCAGAGGATCAGTACGGAGGGAATGCTGCACTGTCAGAGGGTCAGTACTGAGGGAGTGCTGCACTGTCAGAGGGTCAGTACTGAGGGAGTGCCGCACTGTCAGAGGGTCAATACTGAGGGAGTGCTGCACTGTCAGAGGGACCGTACTGAGGGAGTGCCGCACTGTCAGAGGGTCAATACTGAGGGAGTGCTGCACTGTCAGAGGGACCGTACTGAGGGAGTGCTGCACTGTCAGAGGGTCAGTACTGAGGGAGTGCCGCACTGTCAGAGGGTCAGTACTGAGGGAGTGCTGCACTGTCAGAGGGTCAGTACTGAGGGAGTGCTGCACTGTCAGAGGGTCAGTACTGAGGAAGTGCTGCACTGTCAGAGGGTCAGTACTGAGGGAGTGCCGCACTGTCAGAGGGTCAGTACTGAGGGAGTGCTGCACTGTCAGAGGGTCAGTACTGAGGGAGTGCTGCACTGTCAGAGGG
This sequence comes from Scyliorhinus torazame, assembly GCF_047496885.1. Lineage (NCBI taxonomy): Eukaryota > Metazoa > Chordata > Chondrichthyes > Carcharhiniformes > Scyliorhinidae > Scyliorhinus > Scyliorhinus torazame. The sequence goes on along the minus strand of NC_092738.1, from coordinate 27,077,301 downwards.
TCAGTACTGAGGGAGTGCTGCACTGTCAGAGGGTCAGTACTGAGGGAGTGCCGCACTGTCAGAGGGTCAGTACTGAGGGAGTGCCGCACTGTCAGAGGGTCAGTACTGAGGGAGTGCCGCACTGTCAGAGGGTCAGTACTGAGGGAGTGCTGCACTGTCAGAGGGTCAGTACTGAGGGAGTGCTGCTCTGTCAGAGGGTCAGTACTGAGGGAGTGCCGCACTGTCAGAGGGTCAGTACCGAGGGAGTGCCGCACTGTCAGAGGGTCAGTACTGAGGGAGCTCTGCACTGTCAGAGGGTCAGTACTGAGGGAATGCCGCACAGTCAGAGGGTCAATACTGAGGGAGCTCTGCACTGTCAGAGGGTCAGTACTGAGGGAGTGCCGCACTGTCGGAGGGTCAGTACTGAGGGAGTGCCGCACTGTCAGAGGGTCAGTACTGAGGGAGTGCTGCACTGTCAGAGGGTCAGTACTGAGGGAGTGCTGCACTGTCAGAGGGTCAGTACTGAGGGAGTGCTGCACTGTCAGAGGGTCAGTACTGAGGGAGTGCTGCACTGTCAGAGGGTCAGTACTGAGGGAGTGCCGCACTGTCAGAGGGTCAGTACTGAGGGAGTGCCGCACTGTCAGAGGGTCAGTACTGAGGGAGTGCCGCACTGTCAGAGGGTCAGTACTGAGGGAGTGCTGCACTGTCAGAGGGTCAGTACTGAGGGAGTGCCGCACTGTCAGAGGGTCAGTACTGAGGGAGTGCCGCACTGTCAGAGGGTCAGTACTGAGGGAGTGCCGCACTGTCAGAGGATCAGTACTGAGGGAGTGCTGCACTGTCAGAGGGTCAGTACTGAGGGAGTGCTGCACTGTCAGAGGGTCAGTACTGAGGGAGTGCCGCACTGTCAGAGGGTCAATACTGAGGGAGTGCTGCACTGTCAGAGGGACCGTACTGAGGGAGTGCTGCACTGTCAGAGGGTCAGTACTGAGGGAGTGCCGCACTGTCAGAGGGTCAGTACTGAGGGAGTGCTGCACTGTCAGAGGGTCAGTACTGAGGGAGTGCTGCACTGTCAGAGGGTCAGTACTGAGGAAGTGCTGCACTGTCAGAGGGTCAGTACTGAGGGAGTGCCGCACTGTCAGAGGGTCAGTACTGAGGGAGTGCTGCACTGTCAGAGGGTCAGTACTGAGGGAGTGCTGCACTGTCAGAGGGTCAGTACTGAGGGAGTGCTGCACTGTCAGAGGGTCAGTACTGAGGGAGTGCCGCACTGTCAGAGGGTCAGTACTGAGGGAGTGCCGCACTGTCAGAGGGTCAGTACTGAGGGAGTGCCGCACTGTCAGAGGGTCAGTACTGAGGGAGTGCTGCACTGTCAGAGGGTCAGTACTGAGGGAGTGCTGCTCTGTCAGAGGGTCAGTACTGAGGGAGTGCCGCACTGTCAGAGGGTCAGTACCGAGGGAGTGCCGCACTGTCAGAGGGTCAGTACTGAGGGAGCTCTGCACTGTCAGAGGGTCAGTACTGAGGGAATGCCGCACAGTCAGAGGGTCAGTACTGAGGGAGCTCTGCACTGTCAGAGTGTCAGTACTGAGGGAATGCCGCACAGTCAGAGGGTCAGTACTGAGGGAGCTCTGCACTGTCAGAGGGTCAGTACTGAGGGAATGCCACACTGTCAGAGGGTCAGTACTGAGGGAGCTCTGCACTGTCAGAGGGTCAGTACTGAGGGAGTGCTGCACTGTCAGAGGGTCAGTACTGAGGGAGTACCGCAATGTCAGAGGGTCAGTACTGAGGGAGTGCTGCACTGTCAGAGGGTCAGTACTGAGGGAGTACCGCAATGTCAGAGGGTCAGTACTGAGGGAGTGCTGCACTGTCAGAGGGTCAGTACTGAGGGAATGCCGCACTGTCAGAGGGTCAGTACTGAGGGAGCTCTGCACTGTCAGAGGGTCAGTACTGAGGGAATGCCGCACTGTCAGAGGGTCAGTACTGAGGGAGTGCTGTACTGTCAGAGGGTCAGTACTGAGGGAGTACCGCAATGTCAGAGGGTCAGTACTGAGGGAGTGCTGCACTGTCAGGGGGTCAGTACTGAGGGAGTGCCGCACTGTCAGAGGGTCAGTACTGAGGGAATGCTGCACTGTCAGAGGGTCAGTACTGAGGGAGTGCTGCACTGTCAGAGGGTCAGTACTGAGGGAGTGCTGCACTGTCAGAGGGTCAGTACTGAGGGAATGCTGCACTGTCAGAGGGTCAGTGCTGAGGGAGTGCCTCACTGTCAGAGGGTCAGTACTGAGGGAGTGCCGCACTGTCAGAGGGTCAGTACTGAGGGAGTGCCGCACTGTCAGAGGGTCAGTACTGAGGGAGTGCCGCACTGTCAGAGGGTCAGTACTGTGGGAGTGCCGCACTGTCAGAGGGTCAGTACTGAGGGAGTGCTGCACTGTCAGAGGGTCAGTACTGAGGGAGTGCCGCACTGTCAGAGCGACAGTACTGAGGGAGTGTTGCACTGTCAGAGGGTCAGTACTGAGGGAGTGCCGCACTGTCAGAGCGACAGTACTGAGGGAGTGTTGCACTGTCAGAGGGTCAGTACTGAGGGAGTGCCGCACTGTCAGAGGGTCAGTACTGTGGGAGTGCCGCACTGTCAGAGGGTCAGTACTGAGGGAGTGCTGCACTGTCAGAGGGTCAGTACTGAGGGAGTGCCGCACTGTCAGAGCGACAGTACTGAGGGAGTGTTGCACTGTCAGAGGGTCAGTACTGAGGGAGTGCCGCACTGTCAGAGGGTCAGTACTGAGGGAGTGCCGCACTGTCAGAGTGACAGTACTGAGGGAGTGCCGCACTGTCAGAGGGTCAGCACTGAGGGAGTGCTGCACTGTCAGAGGGTCAGTACTGAGGGAGTGCCGCACTGTCAGAGGGTCAGTACTGAGGGAGTGCCGCACTGTCAGAGGGTCAGCACTGAGGGAGTGCCGCACTGTCAGAGGGTCAGTACTGAGGGAGTGCCGCACTGTCAGAGGGTCAGTACTGAGGGAGTGCTGCACTGTCAGAGGGTCAGCACTGAGGGAGTGCCGCACTGTCAGAGGGTCAGTACTGAGGGAGTGCCGCACTGTCAGAGGGTCAGTACTGAGGGAGTGCTGCACTGTCAGAGGGTCAGTACTGAGGGAGTGCTGCACTGTCAGAGGGTCAGTACTGAGGGAGTGCCGCACTGTCAGAGGGTCAGTACTGAGGGAGTGCTGCACTGTCAGAGGGTCAGTACTGAGGGAGTGCTGCACTGTGATAGGGTCAGCACTGAGGGAGTGCTGCACTGTCAGAGGGTCAGTACTGAGGGAGTGCCGCACTGTCAGAGGGTCAGTACTGAGGGAGTGCCGCACTGTCAGAGGGTCAGTACTGAGGGAGTGCCGCACTGTCAGAGGGTCAGTACTGAGGGAGTGCTGCACTGTCAGAGGGTCAGTACTGAGGGAGCGCCGCACTGTCACAGGGTCAGTACTGAGGGAGTGCCACACTGTCAGAGGGTCAGTACTGAGGGAGTGCTGCACTGTCAGAGGGTCAGTACTGAGGGAGTGCTGCACTGTCAGAGGGTCAGTACAGAGGGAGTGCTGCACTGTCAGAGGGTCAGTACTGAGGGAGCTCTGCACTGTCAGAGGGTCAGTACTGAGGGAGTGCTGCACTGTCAGAGGGTCAGTACAGAGGGAGTGCTGCACTGTCAGAGGGTCAGTACTGAGGGAGTGCTGCACTGTCAGAGGGTCAGTACTGAGGGAGTGCTGCACTGTCAGAGGGTCAGTACTGAGGGAGTGCCGCACTGTCACAGGGTCAGTACTGAGGGAGTGCCGCACTGTCAGAGGGTCAGTACTGAGGGAGTGCCGCACTGTCAGAGGGTCAGTACTGAGGGAGTGCTGCACTGTCAGAGGGTCAGTACTGAGGGGGTGCCGCACTGTCAGAGGGTCAGTACTGAGGGAATGCTGCACTGTCAGAGGGTCAGTACTGAGGGAGTGCTGCACTGTCAGAGGGTCAGTACTGAGGGAGTGCTGCACTGTCAGAGGGTCAGTACTGAGGGAGTGCTGCACTGTCACAGTGTCAGTACTGAGGGAGTGCCGCACTGTCAGAAGGTCAGTGCTGAGGGAGCGCCGCACTGTCAGAGGGTCAGTACTGAGGGAGTGCTGCACTGTCACAGTGTCAGTACTGAGGGAGTGCTGCACTGTCAGAGGGTCAGTACTGAGGGAGTGCTGCACTGTCACAGTGTCAGTACTGAGGGAGTGCAGCACTGTCAGAGGGTCAGTACTGAGGGAGTGCCGCACTGTCAGAGGGTCAGTACTGAGGGAGTGCTGCACTGTCACAGTGTCAGTACTGAGGGAGTGCTGCACTGTCAGAGGGTCAGTACTGAGGGAGTGCTGCACTGTCACAGTGTCAGTACTGAGGGAGTGCCGCACTGTCAGAGGGTCAGTACTGAGGGAGCTCCGCACTGTCAGAGGGTCAGTACTGAGGGAGTGCAGCACTGTCAGAGGGTCAGCACTGAGGGTGTGCTGCACTGTCAGAGGGTCAGTACTGAGGGAGTGCCGCACTGTCAGAGGGTCAGTACTGAGGGAGTGCCGCACTGTCAGAGGGTCAGTGCTGAGGGAGTGCTGCACTGTCAGAGGGTCAGTACTGAGGGAGTGCCGCACTGTCAGAGGGTCAGTACTGAGGGAGTGCCGCACTGTCAGAGAGTCAGTACTGAGGGAGTGCTGCACTGTCAGAGGGTCAGTACAGAGGGAGTGCTGCACTGTCAGAGGGTCAGTACTGAGGGAGCGCTGCACTGTCAGAGGGTCAGTACTGAGGGAGTGCTGCACTGTCAGAGGGTCAGTACAGAGGGAGTGCTGCACTGTCAGAGGGTCAGTACTGAGGGAGCGCTGCACTGTCAGAGGGTCAGTACTGAGGGAGCGCTGCACTGTCAGAGGGTCAGTACTGAGGGAGTGCCGCACTGTCAGAGGGTCAGCACTGAGTGAGTGCCGCACTGTCAGAGGGTCAGTACTGAGGGAGTGCTGCACTGTCGGTGGGTCAGTGCTGAGGGAGTGCTGCACTGTCAGAGGGTCAGTATTGAGGGAGTGCCGCACTGTCAGAGGGTCAGTACTGAGGGAGCGCTGCACTGTCAGAGGGTCAGTACTGAGGGAGCGCTGCACTGTCAGAGGGTCAGTACTGAGGGAGTGCCGCACTGTTGGAGCTGCCATCTTTCGGATTTGAGAAGGACCTGTCTGACTCTCCAGATGGATTTGATAGATCCTTTGGCACTATTTCAGTGATGAGCAGGGGGGTTCTCCCCAGTGTTCATATTAATCCTTCAATCAATCACTACACAGATTACCTAGGTCACTTCGCTGTTTGTGGGAGCTTGCTGTGCGCAAATTGTATTGAAAACACTGGAACATTCTGATGTCATGAAAGACGCTATAGAAATGCAAATCTCTTTCTATTTGAGCGCAGAAATATCATTATGCTTGTCAATGGCTATTACCCAACAAGCAGCTATGACACATTCAAAGTCTATGTTTTGGACAGAAGAAACAATGCTAGATTAATGGATCTGAGGAGACCTGAGCTGCTGTTTCCGCACCCCCGAGAAACGCCTCAATAGCAGATAGGATTATGGAATGTTTACAGGTCCTCGGCCACTTCATAGTCCGTGGTACAATTGTTCCCAATTTAGTTTGCCCTGTGTTCTATGGGCCTCATGAGAATTGTGTGCAAATCTGAGTAACGCTCTTCCTCCACCTCCCCCTCACCTGTGGATCAAAACGGACCCAGGTGACTGCATTGATTTGGGAGCGTGTATTGTCCTTCCCCATGTCTCCCTTGAGCCACTGGTCCACATTCCAACGTCAGTACAATGCTCCAGTTTTACTGGCGAGTACCGTGATTAAAGGGTTGCTACATCAAGGGATTTGATGTTCCCCAGCCAAGTGTGCCATGTAGGCCGAGCCATTTTGAGCGCGTTCCTCACGTACCAGTGACCAGTTCAAACAGTAGTGGCTTTGCCAAGGCCGGTCTATTGAGCTTCCCAGCACAAGACATGGTGCAGCACAAGCCTTCTGCTTTTAGTCTGACAGAAAGTTTGAGCATGTGTGTAATCTACACCACCAGAAATAACCTTAATCCCGCCCATTTAGCCTGCAAAAATATTCCCTGATTTCTCCGGATTGTCACTGAAAATGCACTTTTGATAAAATCTAAGCCAAGCACAAGCTTCAAATTTTACTTCTATCACTTGAACTGACAAAACAAAGAGTAGTGCAGTCGGCACTCGGCTTGCTGATACTCGTGTATCTCTATATTTTTCAAGCTTTTCTGGATGGACGTCCCTCTGTAAATGCTGACATACCCCCCAAGAAACACCCGCCTCCTTCTTAAACAAACAGGACTGGATTTTCCCTGTGGGGAACAGTCGCTCATTGGACTTTCCACCGAGCCTGGAGACAGGCTCTGTGACCAAATCAGGGCGGTGGGTGGCCACTCAAAACTGGAGGAGCAGAGCTTTTCCAACTTGAGAGCCACAGGCTGCAGTGAAAGGTAGGCAAGAGAGAGCGGGTGCTTCAAAATGGAGGCATCCTTCTCACCCACATTTCTAAATCTTGAAATAAAAGGTAGATTCAGCAGCCAGGACACCACTGTGGTGGGGGAGGGAAGATGGAGGGAAGCCCCTCTACAGGACAGCCTGTGGCTGTTCTCACTCCCGGGTAGGCAGGTAGGCCTGCCGGAAGTGCTGGCATCCCCCGGGCCCTGCCTGACACTGTGGGTGCATGCCTCACTCGGCAGCTAAACTGGCCACTGGCAGAGTGGAAAAGCAAAGGCGACCTGGAAAATTCCAGTGAACCTCCTTTAATTGGCCTTGACTAGGCCCTGAACATGCCTCAATTGGCTTCCTTCCCCATGGCGACAGGTAGCCCTGACAGCCAGTGCCAGGAAACCGGTATGCCAGCGTTTTTGGGCTCTGTCCACCACCATTCCCTCCCCTGGCAGGACCTAAACATTCAGCCCACAGCCTCCGTTCCCCCAGTGAAACGGGACAACTGTTGGCAAACCATGGTTTTCCTTTTTCTGATCAGTAGACGGAAAAAAGTACTGATCTACAAAAACTATTGAGGACTTGAGAAATGCAAATACTCGGGACACTGGGAAGTTGGGTCTTCTCCTGCCTATCAATCTCGCACGCTCGCATCTTCCACTATTCGACTACATGGGCGGAAGATCTAGCCCACTGCGGTCCCGACGTGGTGGATCCAATCCCAGAAAAACAGAAGTAAGATCATCTCTGGGACTCCCTTTGTAGAGCGGGCAAAGCCATAGCATCATTCTGGCACAGAAGGAAGCCAATCGGCCCATCGTGCCCATGCCAATGCTTGGCAAAACGAGGCTGAAAACACACATCCTGTAAGCCCCGGGAGAGTAATTTCTTTGCCTTGCTTCAATACAATTCTGATCACTGATACCTGACACAGGACACTCTGACCGAGAAATGCTGGCGAGAATTAGAGGCATTCACAGAAGAACGAATGATTCCTTTAGCTCCATACAGGATGAATTTTGTGTGGCCTTGTTCTTGGGCATGGACTGGTAAAGGGAGCTCAAAGCGGAGGGACTCTTGACACTCTCCAGAAATTGGGAGCAATGCGAGTCAGGTGCACTGGCCTTTGCTCCCTATTCTCCTGACAAAACTTCCTTGGGAGAGGAGCGCCTCGTAAAGTTTACCCTGTGATTTGCTGCCTATCACCAGCCAAAGATCAGCGCATTGCATCTTCTGTCTGGTATCAGGGGCTGAAATGCGGAGACCGGCCTTCAAGAGTTGAATGCAGGCTCCTGCAGTTCAGAGGTCAGTGTCAAGGCAACATGGGATCCCCGACCGTTTTTACGATTGTAACTATTGGTAATACCCAGTCAGTGGCTCAGTCTTAGACATGTTCTTCCATCTTTGCCTTTTCAGGTGAAATGTTACCATAAGCAATACAAAAACCCGGAGCGCGATGTTGTTTTCCGAGTACAGTTCCATACTTGTGCCATCCATGGCACCCAGCTCTGGTTTGGAAAGGATGAACTGGATGATGCTTACGGAGGTCAGTGGGAATTTTCAGGAACAACAGTATTCCTATCTGCCCTGGTCTTTTGGAGCAGCACTTGAAATGCTCCATGTTCATCCCCATCATTATTCTTAATGCCTCGCTCAAATAGAGCAAATAGACACAAACTAAGGACCAAATCGGTTTTGAGTTAATAGGAAAAGTTATTTGCCCAATTTTAAGATCCTTTCCTCCTTTTATCTTGCCTTCTCTGGGAAGGTATTCCCAAGGAGTTCATCTAATTTTCACAACCAATGCTTATCCTCCTCGCCTTCAAACCCATGTGTGGTTATTCATTTCTCTGGGGCTCAATTTTCAGGGAAAAACGTTTATTAGCATAGTCAGGGTGGATCACCAGCACCTGAAAGGCCTCGCCCTAGAGCTGCTGCGCTCCAGTTCCTACCAATGCTCTTAGTCTAAAGAAAAATTAATAAACACATTTCTTCATTCCAAACAGGGATTGTAGTCGATTCCCATAGCATCTGGAGCTCCTGGAGCCTGAAGGCCTCAAATGGATTCCTTCCCAGCTGAGTGCTGGCCAAAGTTGCAATCAGGCCTCAAAAGAACAAAATTCTTGAAGTAGGCCCATCCGCACCAAAATGGAGAACTGAGGCAGGGGCTGAAGTGGGCTGGGGGTCGGTAGATGGTGGCCCCTAACAAATGAGGAGGAATCTGGGAAAAATGGCAGGATTTGTGCTCCCAGATATGGAGATTAGCCAAAGTTAGCACCGTAGCCCTGACTAGATTTTTCAGGGGCTCTGAGGAAGTGCAAAGCCGCAGCCTGGATGAGATCAGTGGCTGACTGTGGGGAATTAAAAACTCGCACATGCCACCTCATGTCACCCTAAATGTCCTCTTGGCCGAGTGATAGCAGTTTATGGATCTAAGCCCTCACTCCTGGACTGCAGCACCTAATCCAGGTTGCCGTCCTGGAAATAAGAAAGCCAAAGTTTCATCTGCTTTTTCCGTGGATATTCTTTCTAAAAGAGTTATTTTTAGTGTCCTGGCCAACATTTGCCCTTCAAACAATAACGCCAGAAAATAGCCATTTTAATTCGCCGGTGTTTCTGAGATCTTGCTGTGCGCACAATGGCTGCTGCTTTACCTGCATAACAATGGACACTGCCCAGTTCAAAGTAGTTCATTGTATGTGAAGCATTTTGAGACATTTTTTGAGAGACGTTATCAAGTGCTTTCGAAATATGCGAGGTGTTCCATTGAGTATTTACTGAGGGAATGCTCTATTGGCCGAAGTGCTATTCCAAGGATGAAAGATGAGAGCGAGGTTTGTTCTGTTTGGTGGATGTTTAAGATCCCATTGCATTTATTCAAAGCAGAGTAAAGAATTCTCATGCTGTCTTGACTAACAGTCTTCCCTCAAACACCACTAAAAACACATTAAGTGGTTCATTGCTGTGGGGACCTTGCCTTGCGCAGAATGGCCGCCGCATTTGCCTACAAAGCCACTGCTATTGCATTTCAAAGTGATTCATTGTGTAGAAGCGCTAAAAGCTGTCCTCTGGTGCAACATAAACCCAAGCCTGTCTTCTGAAAAGTGGGGTTTTGCTCTGCAGTATCAAATGCGGTTCAACACAGATTGGGATTGCGACCATTTCCATGAGTTAGTGTCCACTGCATTCACCCCCATCCCCCTGGATCTCCATTACCCCCTCCCATCTCACCAGCCCTGCTATCACTTCAGCACAGCCGCTTCAGGAAGGAAGTGGAGTTTTGCGACACAATGAATCTGGCACAGCCTTCCCTTCTGGGCTGCAGTCGCAGAATAGAAACCAGCTCTGAATATAAAATAAAAGGTGTTGCATTCAAGCATTTAAGCATTTATATTCCACTCCGAGGTTATAAGGCAGGTGCAGCAGCTCAAATTACTGCAATCTTCGGTTGGCGAGAACATCGGCTTTTAAACCCACAAATATCGATGTTGCATTTTGTAAGATGAAATCTTCCAATGATTAGAGAGTGTGGTTATACTTTTGCTGTGTTCATTGCTTACCTCTCACTGAATGTCTTAAAATCTTCACCGCGTGTACCTGTGTTAATGTACCTGGCTTCAGCAGAGTATAATGTCTTTATAGTCTAAATGTTTGAGCATAGAATACACAGCCCACAAGGTTAAGGATTAGGTGAGAAGCACTGATGGGAATTTAAAAGTGGAGAGCATGCACAATATAACAAGAGGGAGGGTGTTGACCAAGTTTGGTTCAAGGTTAGTGAGGATTCGGTGTGCAGCAAATCTTCAGTGACTGAACAAATTTGTGGTTGTACAACTGAACTGTCAGTGGTGACTCTTGTTCTCTCTTCTCAGACGACAGGTTCCCACGTGACGCCGCAGTGGAGTTTGTTTTTTCTTCAGGTCCAGAAAAAACAAAAGGTAAGCAATTTAGTAACACTTGAGAACTTCGAAACAAGATACTGTTTCAAAAATAAGATCTACGCATGCTGAAATGCAAAGGCGAGAAAAGACACGTGACAGCGAAAAGCTCTATATGAATGCAAATCTTCCCTTTTTCAGTGTCACATATACTCCCTTTGTCAGAGCCAGGTTCGATGCCAGATTATAATATTTTATGTGAACCGAATAAACTAAATTAACAAAATGAGGGATAAACTAAAAGGCAGCTCCTTAAAGGGGAACTGCAACAAACAAAAACCATGGGCGAAATTCTCCGGAAACGGCGCGATGTCCGCCGACTGGTGCCCAAAACGGTGCCCCAAAGGTGCGGAATGCTCCGCATCTTTCGGGGCCGAGCCCCAACATTGAGGGGCTAGGCCGACGCCGGAGGAATTTCCGCCCCGCCAGCTGGCGGAAAAGGCCTTTGGTGCCCCGCCATCTGCCGCGGAAATGGCATCTCCGGGCGGCGCAAGCGCGGGAGCGTCAGCGGCCGCTGACAGCTTCCCACGCATGCGCAGTGGAGGAAGTCTCTTCTGCCTCCGCCATGGTGGAGACCGTGGCGGAGGCGGAAGGGAAAGAGTGCCCCCACGGCACAGGCCCGCCCGCGGATCGGTGGGCCCCGATCGCCCCGCGCCCCCCCCCAGGACCCCGGAGCCCGCCCGTGCCGCCTTGTCCCGCCGGTAAGGTAGGTGGTTCAATTTATGCCGGCGGGACAGGCAATTTATCGGCGGGACTTCGGCCCATTCGGGCCGGAAAATCGAGCGGGGGGGCCCGCCAACTGGCGCAGCGCGATTCCCGCCCCCACCGAATCTCTGGTGCCGGTGACTTCGGCAACCGGCGGGGGCGGGATTCACGCCAGCCCCCGGCGATTCTCCGACCCGGTGGGGGGTCGGAGAATGTCGCCCCAAATCTCAAAGGAAACTTAGAACATCAAATCAAAATGTGGTTAAAAGGGTCAGTAAAACACGCCAGCCGCTGTGGTGCCAGGCACTGAAGGCCTTGGCTGTGAAGGTGGACACCGCGTATTCCCTCTTGAAGGACACCCAGCCACGAATGTAGCAGATAATAGTTGGATCTATTCATTGACCGATACACATCTCAGTTCATGGGCAGGTCTCTGTCAATCGATCTAAATGTGGGCAAGACAGCCAGCTGACTTGATGAGAACCTATTAATGGCAGCACTCACCCCTTCTCCTCTTCCCATCTACAGATGGAGAACATTTGAAGAATGACTCTACAGTGACTGTGGATTACAACACATCTGATCCCACTGTCCGATGGGATTCGTATGAGAACTTCAACCTTCACCATGAGGATGGCTTGGAAGGTATTGGAATAGAACTCAGAAATTGTTAGCTTGTTGCTGCCTTCACATTGTGCTCATCAGGTTCTTCATTAAGCTTGATCCAACAACACCAAATTATTGCTATTATATAGCACCTTTCCCATAACAAAATGTCCCCAAGGGACTTCTCCGGAGCATTATAAAACGAAGTACGACATCAAGTCACAAAAGGTGCTGGAGGTTGCAAGTTTGGAAGGTGCTGTCGAAGGAGCCTTGGTGAGTCGCTGCCGTGTATTCTGTAGATGGTACACACGGCTGAAACTGTGTCGGTGCTGGAGGGAGTTACTGCCGTGCATTCTGTAGATGGTACACACGGCTGACACTGTGTCGGTGGTGGAGGGAGTTACTGCCGTGTATTCTGTAGATGGTACACGCGGCTGACACTGTGTGTCGGTGGTGGAGGGAGTTACTGCCGTGTATTCTGTAGATGGTACACGCGGCTGACACTGTGTCGGTGGTGGAGGGAGTTACTGCCGTGCATTCTGTAGGTGGTACACGCGGCTGACACTGTGTGTCGGTGGTGGAGGGAGTTACTGCCGTGTATTCTGTAGATGGTACACACGGCTGACACTGTGTGTCGGTGCTGGAGGGAATTACTGCCGTGCATTCTGTAGGTGGTACACACGGCTGAAACTGTGTCGGTGCTGGAGGGAGTTACTGCCGTGCATTCTGTAGGTGGTACACACGGCTGAAACTGTGTGTCGGTGCTGGAGGGAGTTACTGCCGTGTATTCTGTAGATGGTACACACGGCTGACACTGTGTGTCGGTGCTGGAGGGAGTTACTGCCGTGTATTCTGTAGATGGTACACACGGCTGACACTGTGTGTCGGTGGTGGAGGGAGTTACTGCCGTGTATTCTGTAGATGGTACACACGGCTGACACTGTGTCGGTGCTGGAGGGAGTTACTGCCGTGTATTCTGTAGATGGTACACACGGCTGACACTGTGTCGGTGCTGGAGGGAGTTACTGCCGTGTATTCTGTAGATGGTACACACGGCTGTCACTGTGTCGGTGGTGGAGGGAGTTACTGCCGTGTATTCTGTAGATGGTACACACGGCTGACACTGTGTCGGTGCTGGAGGGAGTTACTGCCGTGTATTCTGTAGATGGTACACGCGGCTGACACTGTGTCGGTGCTGGAGGGAGTTACTGCCGTGTATTCTGTAGATGGTACACACGGCTGACACTGTGTCGGTGGTGGAGGGAGTTACTGCCGTGTATTCTGTAGATGGTACACGCGGCTGACACTGTGTGTCGGTGGTGGAGGGAGTTACTGCCGTGCATTCTGTAGGTGGTACACACGGCTGACACTGTGTGTCGGTGCTGGAGGGAGTTACTGCCGTGTATTCTGTAGATGGTACACGCGGCTGACACTGTGTGTCGGTGGTGGAGGGAGTTACTGCCGTGCATTCTGTAGGTGGTACACACGGCTGACACTGTGTGTCGGTGCTGGAGGGAGTTACTGCCGTGCATTCTGTAGATGGTACACACGGCTGACACTGTGTGTCGGTGGTGGAGGGAGTTACTGCCGTGTATTCTGTAGATGGTACACACGGCTGACACTGTGTGTCGGTGGTGGAGGGAGTTACTGCCGTGCATTCTGTAGATGGTACACGCGGCTGACACTGTGTCGGTGGTGGAGGGAGTTACTGCCGTGTATTCTGTAGATGGTACACACGGCTGACACTGTGTGTCGGTGGTGGAGGGAGTTACTGCCGTGCATTCTGTAGATGGTACACGCGGCTGACACTGTGTCGGTGCTGGAGGGAGTTACTGCCGTGCATTCTGTAGATGGTACACACGGCTGACACTGTGTGTCGGTGGTGGAGGGAGTTACTGCCGTGTATTCTGTAGATGGTACACACGGCTGAAACTGTGTCGGTGCTGGAGGGAGTTACTGCCGTGCATTCTGTAGATGGTACACACGGCTGACACTGTGTCGGTGCTGGAGGGAGTTACTGCCGTGTATTCTGTAGATGGTACACACGGCTGTCACTGTGTGTTGGTGGTGGAGGGAGTTACTGCCGTGTATTCTGTAGATGGTACACACGGCTGACACTGTGTGTCGGTGGTGGAGGGAGTTACTGCCGTGTATTCTGTAGATGGTACACACGGCTGTCACTGTGTCCCTAATTAGCAGAATTTACACAATAGAACAGGCACTTTTAAAGTAGATATTGGCATTCCCCTGAACCCAAGAAAGCAACAGGGCAAAATGAATACATTCCTCATGGAATCGTCGGTCTTGGCAACATCTTAGACCTACAGGATTATTTCAGATGGTCCATCCTCCGTGTACGTTAGTCTGTGTCAGTGCCATCATACACTGAGTGAATCCACAGGCACCAACTCTATAGAGCTACTTTGCCCCTCTGGCCTGTGCACATGCCTCCCCCTCTGCCCTCCACCTCTTCTGTCTCTGCTTCGCCTGCTTCTGAACTTGCTTTGTGTCCTAATCTGATTGGCACAAGGTCAGAAGTGGGGAGGTGGAAATTGCACACAAACAAATCGTGTCCCTGTAAAGAATGGCAATCGTCTAATCTTGTAATCCCTGCAGTTCTGGGTGAAGCTGAGCTCAATAAGGCTGAATATATCTAAGTGCCTGAGAACTGGTTCATGTCACAGAGCCAAGGCACGTCTGTTAGACTGTTTCAGAGTCCAAACAGTGCAAGCAGCTACTTCGTATTCTAAACTGCCGGTCTGTGAAAAGCCCTAAATCCCAGTTAGTGGGGGAACTGGTGCATTTTAGTGCAATCCAATTAATTTGTTAAATTCATTGTGGAAGGAAGGAAGGAGTGCCCCCACGCCACAGGCCGGCCCGCAGATCGGTGGGCCTCGATCGCGTGCCAGACCACTGTGGCCCGGCACCCCCCCCCAAATGGACCGCCCCAGCTGACTTACCTGCCAGGTCCCGCCGTGTGGGACCATGCGTAACCCACGCCGGCGGGACTGGCCAAAAACGGACAGCCGCTCGGCCCATCGGGGTCCAGAGAATTGCCGGGGAGCCGCTGCCAATGGCCCCAGACCGGCGTGGGGTGAACCCCGCCCCCACCTGAAAAACGGTGCCGGAGAATAGGACCCGGCGGGGGGGTTGGAGAATCCCGCCTATATCTTTACCATGCTGGTTACAACAATGTAAGTAGACCACGGGCGGGATTCACCCCTACCCGGCAGGGCGGGCCGTACCGAGGGGTGGCGTGAACCACTCCGGCGTCGGGCCGCCCCGAAGGTGCAGAATCCTCTGCACCTTCAGGGGCTAGGCCGGCGCCGGTGGGGTTGGTGCCGCGCCAGCCGGTGCGGAAGGGCTTGGCGGCGTGCCAAGTGGCACCGGAGGGCCTCCGCCGGCTGGCGCGAGTTGCCGCATGCGCGGGAGCGCCAGCGTGTGCTGCCGTCATCCCAGTGCATGCGCGGGGGGGGTTCTTCTCCGCGCCGGCCATAGCGGAGGTTGACACCGGCCGGTGTGGAGGGAAAGAGTGCCCCCACGGCACAGGCCCGCCTGCGTGTCGGAGGGCCCCGATCGCGGGCCAGGCCACTGTGGGGGCACTCCCCGGGGCCAGATCCCCCCGCGCCCCCCCCCGAGGACTCTGCAGGCCGCCCGCAGAGCCAGGTCCCGCCTGTACGGACCTGGTTTGATTTACGCCGGCAGGACCGGCCGAAAACGGGCTGCCTCTCGGCCCATCGCGGGGCGGAGAATCGCTGGGGGGGGGGGGGGCACTGCCAAGGGCTCGTAATCGGCACGACGCGATTCCCGCCCCCGCCGAAAAACCGGCGCCGGAGAACTCGACAGCCGGCGGCGGGGCGGGATTCACGCCGCCCCTCGCTGATTCTCCGAACCCCCACATTTTTTTTTAGGCATGTTTTAACATGTGTAAATTTTGATCACATTTCGGGTATGTATAGTAAAATGGTGTAATTATTTATAACTGTGTAATTGAATTATATGTTTAATAAATCTGCCTGTCATTTTTAAAAAAATATATATTTTATTAATGTTTTCAAACAGAATTTTTCCACTTTACAAATCAACATAAAAATAACACAATAGCTAATAAGTAACATTATTTAAATAAAATAGTGAACTAACAAAGTAACAAAATATAGTGCTCCCCCCCTCTGGGCTGCTGCTGACGATCTATTTTCCCTTAACGTTCCGCGAGATAGTCAAGGAACGGTTGCCACCGCCTGGAGAACCCCTGAACCGATCCTCTCAGCGCAAAATTCATTCGTTCCAGCTTAATGAACCGTGCCATGTCGTTTATCCAGGCCTCCACGCCGGGGGGGTTTCGCTTCCTTCCACATAAGTAGGATCCTTCGCCGGGCTACCAGAGACGCAAAGGCCAGAATATCGGCCTCTTTCGCCTCCTGCACTCCCGGCTCTTCTGCTACCCCAAATATCGCTAACCCCCAGCCTGGCTTGACCCGGACCTTCACCACCTTTGAAATCACCCTTGCCACGCCCCCCCAGTACTCATCCAGTGCCGGACACGACCAGAACATGTGTGTGTGGTTCGCCGGGCTTCCCAAGCACCTCCCACACCTGTCCTCCACTCCGAAGAACCTGCTCAGTCTTGCTCCCGTCATGTGTGCTCTGTGTAGAACCTTGAATTGTATCAGGCTAAGCCTGGCACACGAGGAAGTGGAATTTACCCTACTTAGGGCATCAGCCCACAAACCCTCCTCAATCTCCTCCCCCAGCTCTTCTTCCCATTTTCCTTTCAGCTCCTCTACCGGCGCGTCCCCCTCGTCTCTCATCTCCTGATATATTTCGGACACTTTGCCCTCCCCGACCCATACCCCGGAAATCACTCTATCCTGGATCCCCTGTGTCGGGAGCAGCGGAAATTCCCTCCCCTGTTGCCTCGTAAACGCCCTCACTTGCATATATCTGAAGATATTCCCCGGGGGCAACTCATACTTTTCCTCCAGCGCTCCCAGGCTCGCAAACGTCCCGTCAATAAACAAGTCTCTCAGTCTCCTAATTCCTGCCCGATGCCAGCTCTGGAACCCTCCGTCCATCCTTCCTGGGACAAACCTATGGTTATTCCTGATCGGAGACCACACCGAGGCACCCGTCACCCCCCTGTGTCGCCTCCATTGCCCCCAGATCTTTAAGGTTGCCACCACCACTGGGTTTGTGGTATACCTTTTCGGGGAAAGCCGTCACCAGCGCCTTTAGGCTCGTTCCTTTACAGGATGCCATCTCCAGCCTCTTCCACGCCGCCCCCTCTCCCTCCCTCATCCACTTACAAACCATCGCCACATTGGCGGCCCAGTAGTAGTCGTCCAGATTCGGCAACGCCAGTCTCCCTCTGTCCCTGCTGCGCTGCAGGAACCCCCTCCTTACCCTCGGGGCCTTCCCTGCCCACACAAAACTCATAACACTCCTGTCTATTTTCTTGAAGAAGGCCTTCGTGATCAGAATGGGGAGACACTGAAACACGAAAAGAAACCTCGGGAGAACCATCATTTTTACCGCCTGCACTCTGCCCGCCAGTGAGAGCGGCAGCATATCCCACCTCTTGAAATCCTCCTCCATCTGCTCCACCAGCCGCGTCAGATTGAGTTTGTGTAGAGTTCCCCAGCTCTTAGCTACCTGAATCCCCAAATATCGGAAGCTCCTTTCCACTCTCCTTAACGGCAGGGCGTCTATTCCACTTCCCTGATCCCCAGGGTGTACTACGAAAAGCTCACTCTTCCCCATATTTAGCCTATATCCCGAAAAATCTCCAAACTCCCTCAATATCTGCATAACCTCTGTCATCCCCTCTACAGGATCCGCCACATATAGCAGTAGGTCATCTGCGTAGAGTGACACTCGATGTTCCTCTCCCCCTCTAACCACCCCCCTCCATTTCTTAGAGTCTCTCAACGCTATGGCCAGTGGTTCAATTGCCAACGCGAACAGTAATGGGGACAGGGGGCACCCCTACCTTGTTCCCCTATGTAACCGAAAATACTCCGATCTTTGCCGATTTGTGACTACACTTGCCACTGGGGCCCGGTATAGGAGTTTGACCCAACTGACAAACCCCTCCCCGATCTCAAACCTCCTCAACACCTCCCATAGATGCTCCCACTCTACCCTATCGAATGCCTTCTCTGCATCCATCGCTACCACTATCTCTGCCTCCCCCTCCGCTGGGGGCATCATTATCACCCCCAACAGCCGTCGCACGTTGACATTCAGTTGTCTCCCCTTTACACCCTGTCTGGTCTTCATGCACCACCCCCGGGACGCAATCCTCGATCCTCGTCGCCAGCACTTTTGCTAGCAACTTGGCGTCTACATTCAGGAGTGAGATAGGCCTATATGACCCGCATTGCAGC
Organism: Scyliorhinus torazame; assembly: GCF_047496885.1. Taxonomy (NCBI): domain Eukaryota; kingdom Metazoa; phylum Chordata; class Chondrichthyes; order Carcharhiniformes; family Scyliorhinidae; genus Scyliorhinus; species Scyliorhinus torazame. The sequence goes on along the minus strand of NC_092738.1, from coordinate 27,059,182 downwards.
GGATCTTTATCCCGTTTCAGGATTAGTGATATCGTCGCCTCCGACATTGTCGGGGGTAGAGTCTCTGGCCTCGTTAAAGGTTCTCGCCAGCAGCAGGGCCAACAAGTCCACCTATTTCCTGTAAACTTCCACCGGGAACCCGTCTGGTCCCGGGGCCTTCCCTGCCTGCATGTTCCCCAGCCCTTTAGTCACCTCATCCACCTCAATTGGCGCCCCCAGACCTGCCACCTCCTGCTCCTCCACCCTCGGGAACCTTAATTGGTCCAGAAACTGTTGCATTCCCTCTTTTCCCTCCGGGGGTTGGGACCTAAATAGCCTCTCATAAAAGGTCTTAAACACCTCATTTACCTTCCCTGCTCTCCGCTCCGTAGTTCCCATTTCATCCCTGACTCCCCCAATTTCCCTCGCTGCTATCCTCTTGCGAAGCTGGTGGGCCAGCAGCCGGCTCGCCTTTTCCCCATATTCGTATCTCATCCCCTGTGCCTTCCTCCACTGTGCCTCTGCCTTTCCTGTGGTCAGCAGGTCAAACTCCGTCTGAAGTCTTCGCCTCTCTCTATATAGTCCTTCGTCCGGGGCCTCCGCATATCTTTTATCCACCCTCAAAATCGCCCCCACTAATCTCTCCCTTTCTTTGCCCTCTTTTTTCTCCTTGTAAGCCGTAATGGAGATCAACTCTCCCCTAACCACCGCCTTCAGCGCTTCCCATACTACCCCCACCTGGACCTCACCATCATCATTGGCCTCCAGGTACCTCTCAATGCATCCTCGCACCCTTCCACAGACCCCCTCATCTGCCAATAGTCCCACATCCAGTCGCCAGAGTGGGCGCTGTTCCCTCTCCTCTCCTAGTTCCAGATCCACCCAGTGTGGGGCATGGTCTGAAACGGCTATGGTCGAATACTCCGTTCCTGCCACCTTCGAGATCAGTGCCCTGCTCAAAACAAAGAAATCTATTCGTGAGTATACCTTATGGACATGGGAGAAAAAGGAGAACTCTTTGGCCAACGGCCTAGCAAATCTCCACTGATCCACTCCCCCCATTTGCTCCATGAACCCCCTAAGCACCTTGACCGCTGCCGGCCTTCCGGTCCTGGATCTAGACCGATCTAACCCTGGATCCAGCACAGTATTGAAATCCCCCCCCATTACCAGGCTTCCCACCTCCAGGTCCGGGATACGTCCCAGCATCCGCTTCATAAATCCCGCGTCATTCCAGTTCGGGGCATATACATTTACCAGCACAACCTCCTTTCCCTGCAGTCTACCACTCACCATCACATATCTACCCCCCGTTGTCCACCACTATATTCCTAGCCTCGAACGACACCCGTTTCCCCACCAATATCGCCACCCCTCTATTTTTCGCGTCCAACCCTGAGTGGAACACCTGTCCCACCCATCCTTTCCTTAACCTAACCTGATCCGCCGCCTTCAGATGTGTCTCCTGAAGCATGACCACATCTGCCTTCAGTCCTTTTAAGCGCGCGAACACTCGGGCCCTCATAATCGGCCCATTTAGGCCTCTCACATTCCACGTGATCAGCCCCCCCCCCGACTAGCCATCCCCTATACTCGGCCAGTCCCCCGTCCAGGTCCCGCGCACCCACCCGTCCCCCAGGCGGCGCCCTCCCGTCCCGACCACCTCTTCTCTTGCCAGCTCCCTCTCGCTCCCAGCAGCAGCAACCCAGTTGATCCCCCTCCCCCCCCGCTAGATCCCCATCTAGCATGGTTACTCCCCCCATGATGCTTCCAAAAGTCAGCTGACTCCAACTGACCCCGGCTTCCCCCGCTCCCTCCTTGACCCCCCCGTGCGTGGAACTCTATTCCTTCTTGCGCCTATCTTCCCGCCATCATCTCCCTAGCGCGGGAAAAAAACCACGCTTTCCTGGATCGGCCCCGCCCCCCATGGCGCAGCTCCCCCATTCCCCATCCCCCCTCTCAGTCCCTTTTGCCACCGGCGCCCACATTTCTCAGTGTCCCCCCGTCAAGAGGAGAAAAAATCCCTGTCTATCGTCCCGATACTGTGAACCTCCCATTCCCCAATTTACATTTCTATGCATCGACCTCGTCGTCTCCCCCCCCCAGCATCAGTCCCTCAGTTCTGGTCCAGTTTTTCTTCTTGGATGAAGGTCCATGCCTCATCCGGCGTTTCAAAGTAGTAATGTTTGCCTTGGTGCGTGACCCACAATCGCGCCGGCTCTGCATCCCAAACTTTATTTTCTTCTTGTGAAGCACCGCCTTGGCCCGATTAAAGCTTGCCCTCCTTCTCGCCACCTCCGCACTCCAGTCCTGATACACTCGTATCACCGCATTCTCCCACCTGCTACTCCGTACCTTCTTGGCCCAGCTCAAAACAGCCTCTCTGTTGGTGAAGCGGTGAAATCTCACCACTATCGCCCTTGGTGGTTCTCCAGCATTTGGTCTCCTCACAAGGACCCGGTGAGCCCCTTCCACCTCCAGGGGGCCCGAGGGGGCCTCAGCTTCCATTAGCGAATGGAGCATCGTGCTCACATAAGCCCCAACGTCAGCTCCCTCCACTCCCTCGGGGAGACCCAGAATCCGGAGGTTCTTTCTCCTCGGGCTGTTCTCCAGGACTTCGAGCCTTTCGATACACCTCGTGTAGCGCCTCGTGCGTCTCCATTTTTACCGCTAGGCCCAGAATCTCATCCTCGTTCTCAGATGCCTTTGCCTTCACCCCACGGAGCTCTATCGCCTGGGCCTTTTGTGTTTCTTTTAGCCCTTCGATTGCCAATAACATCGGCGCCAGCACCTCCTTCTTTAATTCCTCCACACACCGTCGGAGGAATTCCTGCTGGTCCGGGCCCCATGTCGTCTAGGCTCCATCCGCCGCCATCTTGCTTCTTCCTTCTCTTCTCTGCCGCTGCTCCAAAGGATCCTTCGCAATCTGGCCACTACCACCGATCCTTTCCATACACACCCGGGGGGACTCCTTCCTTCGTCACCCCACACTGGGTTTGGTCCGAAAGAATTTCCGTTGGGGCTCCCCAAAAGTCCGTTATAACGGGAGCTGCCGAAACGTGCGGCTTAGCAGTGCATCGCCGCAACCGGAAGTCAAAATCTGCCTGTCATAAATGAAAAAATTTAATAAAAACATTTTAAAAACATAAATAATTAAATAAATGCTGGCCCAGCCAGCGATGCCGTGAATGAATAAAATAAAGCACCTTAAACATTCCAAGGCATCCCACAGGAGCAGCGCTGTCACAATGAGCCATGTGCGTTTCAGCCAATGAAGTGCTTTTTTTGAAATGTGGTCACTGTTGTCATGTAACTGAGGCAGCCGGAGCGGCATGGTGGCGCAGTGGTTAGCACTGCTGCCTCACGACGCCGAGGTCCCAGGTTCGATCCCGGGGCTGGGTCACTGTCCGTGTGGAGTTTGCACATTCTCCCCGTGTTTGCGTGGGTCTCACCCCCACAACCCAAGATGTGCAGGTTAGGCAGATTGGCCACGCTAAATTGCTCCTTAATTGGGAAAAAATGAATTGGGTACTCTAAATTTATTTGAGAAAAACTGAGGCAGCCAATTTGTGCAGAACCATAAACAACAATGTGTTGATGACCATAAATACGAATGAGGGACAGGGGTAGGCCATTGGCCCCTCGAGCCTGCTCCGCCATTCAATAAGATCGTGGCTGACCTGATTGTAACCTCAACTCCATATTCCTGCTGACCCCCCGATAACCTTTCACCCCTTTGTTAGTCAAGAATCTATCTATCTGCCTTAAAAATAGTCAAAGATTCTGCTTCCACTATCTTTTCAGGAAGAGAGGTCCAGAGACTCGTGACCCTCAGAAAAAATTCTCCTCATCTCCGTCTTAAATGGGCGACTCCTTGGGCGTCATTCTCCGCCGGCGGGAGTCTCCATTTTGCCGGCGCCCGGGGGTTTCCCGACGGCGTGGGGGTGCCCCACAATGGGAAACCCCATTGACCGGCCGGTGTTACGGAGACTCCCGCCGGCCGGTCGGCGCAGAAATGTGGCGGGGCGGGTAGGAGAATTTCGCCCCTTATTTTTAAACCGTGACCTCCAGTTTTAGATTCTCCCACAAGAGGAAACATCCTCTCCACATTCACCCTGTTAAGATCCCTCAGGATCCTAAAGGTTTCAATCAAGCCTCCTCTTACTCTTCTAAACACCAGTGAATACAAGTCCAGCCTCGCCAACCTTTCCTCATAAGACAACCCGTCCATTCCAGGTATTAGTCTCGTAAACCTTCTCTGAACTCTTTCCAATGCATTTACATATTTCCTTATATAAGCAGACCAATACTGTACATAATACATTGCGGTAACAATGTTGGGACTGTACTACAGACCTCCCAACAGCGAGCGTGAGATAGAGGTGCAAATATGCAAACAGATTATGGAAAGATGTAGGAGCAACAGGGTGGTGGTGATAGGAGATTTTAATTTTCCCAACATTGACTGGGATACACTTAGTGTTAGCGGTCTAGATGGAGCAGAATTTGTAAGGAGCATCCAGGAGGGTTTTCTAGAGCAGTATGTAAATAGTCCAACTCGGGAAGGGGCCATACTGGACCTGGTATTGGGGAATGATCCCGGCCAGGTGGTTGAAATTTCAGTCGGGGATTACTTTGGGAATAGTGATCACAATTCTGTAAGTTTTAGAATACTCATGGACAAAGACGAGAGTGGTCCTGAAGGAAAAGTGCTAAATTGGGGGAAGGCAATTATACCAAAATTCGGCAGGAGCTGGGGAATGTGGATTGGGAGCAGCTGTTTAAGGGTAAATCCACATTTGATATGTGTGAGTCTTTTAAGGAAAGGTGATTAGAGTGCAGGACAGACATGTCCCTGTGAAAATGAGGGATAGAAATGGCAAGATTAGGGAACCATGGATGACAGGTGAAACTGTGAGACTAGCTAAGAGGAAAAAGGAAGCATACATAAGTTCTAAGCGACTGAAGACAGACAAAGCTTTGGATGAATATCGGGAATGTAGGACCAATCTGAAACGAGGAATCAAGAGGGCTAAAAGGGGTCATGAAATATCTTTAGCAAACAGGGTTAAGGAAAATCCCAAAGCCTTTTATTCATATATAAGGAGCATGAGGGTAACAAGAGAAAGGTTGGCCCACTCAAGGAGAAAGGAGGAAAGTTATGCGTGGAGTCAGAGAAAATGGGTGAGATTCTTAACGGGTACTTTGCATTGGTATTCACCGAGGAGAGGAACATGACGGATGTTGAGGTTAGGGATCGATGTTTGATTACTCTAGGTCAAGTCAGCATAAGGAGGGAGGATGTGTTGGGTATTCTAAAAGGCATTAAGGTGGACAAGTCGCCAGGTCCGGATGGGATCTATCCCAGGTTACTGAGGGAAGTAAGAGAGGAAATATCTGGGGCCTTAACAGATATCTTTGCAGCATCCTTGAACACGGGTGAGGTCCCAGAGGACTGGAGAATTGCTAATGTTGTCCCCTTGTTTAAGAAGGGTAGCAGGGATAATCCAGGTAGTTATAGACCAGTGAGCCTGACGTCACTGATAGGGAAGCTGCTGGAGAAGATATTGATGGATAAGATCTATTCCCATTTGGAAGAAAATGGGCTTATCAGTGATAGGCAACATGATTTTGTGCAGGGAAGGTCATGTCTTACCAACTTAATAGAATTCTTTGAGGAAGTGACAAAGTTGATTGATGAGGGAAGCGCTGTAGATGTCATATACATGGACTTCAGTAAGGCATTTGATAAGGTTTCCCATGGTAGGCTGATGGGGAAAGTGAAATCTCATGGGATCCAGGGTGTACTAGCTAGATGGATAAAGAACTGGCTGGGCAACAGGAGACAGAGAGTAGTAGTGGAAGAGAGTTTCTCAAAATGGAGAACTGTGACCAGTGGTGTTCCACAGGGATCTGTGCTGGGACCACTGTTTGTGATACACATAAATTATCTGGAGAAAGGTATAGGTGGTCTGATTAGCAAGTTTGCAGATGACACTAAGATTGGTGGAGTAGCAGATAGTGAAGGGGACTGTCAGAGAATACAACAGAATATAGATAGATTGGAGAGTTGGGCGGAGAAATGGCAGATGGAGTTCAATCCGGGCAAATGCGAGGTGATGCATTTTGGAAGATCCAATTCAAGAGCGAACTATACGCTAAATGAAAAAGCCCTGGGGAAAATTGATGTACAGGGAGATCTGGGTGTTCAGGTCCATTGTACCCTGAAGGTGGCTGCGCAGGTCGATAGAGTGGTCAAGAAGGCATACGGCATGCTTTCCTTCATCGGAAGGGGTATTGAGTATAAGAGTTGGCAGGTCATGTTACAGTTGTATAAGACTTTGGTTCGGCCACATTTGGAATACTGTGTACAGTTCTGGTCGCCACATTACCAAAAGGATGTGGATGCTTTGGAGAGGGTGCAGAGGAGGTTCACCAGGCTGTTGCCTGGTATGGAGGGCGCTAGCTGTGAAGAGAGGTTGAGTAGATTAGGATTACTTTCATAAGAAAGACGGAGGTTGAGGGGGACCTCATTGAGGTCTACAAAATCATGAGAGGTATAGACAGGGTGGATAGCAAGAAGCTTTTCCGCAGAGTGGGGGACTCAATTACGAGGGGTCACGAGTTCAAGGTGAGAGGGGAAAAGTTTAAGCGAGATATGCGTGGAAAGTTCTTTACGCAGAGGGTGGTGGGTGCCTGGAACGCTTTGCCAGCGGAGGTGGTAGAGGCGGGCACGATAGTGTCATTTAAGAGGTATCTAGACAGATACATGAATGGGCAGGGAGCAGAGGGATACAGATCCTTAGAAAATAGGCGACAGTTTTAGATAGAGGATCTGGGTCAGCGCAGCCTTGGAGGGCCGAAGGGCCTGTTCCTGTGCTGTAATTTTTCTTTGTTCTTTGTTCACTCCAGATGTGCTCTCACTCGTGGGCTGTATAACTGAAGCATAACCTCCCTACTTTTATCTTTAATTCCCCTCACAATAAACAATTACTTATCTTTCCTAATTACTGTGTACCTGCATGTACCTGTACACCAACCTTTTGTGATTCATGCACTCGGACACTCAGATCCCTCTGTACCTCAGAGCTTGGCAATCTCTCACCATTGAGATAATAAGCTTTTTTATTCTTCGTGACAAAATGGACAATTTTAACACTACACCGTCATGACAGGTCATCGTTTTTTTGTGATTGTGGTGGCTTGAGATAGACAGGCCGGAGGCTTCCAGTGTAAACCTAAGGAGTTTATTGTAGAAGACAGTGGGCTAAACAGCTGGCTGGTAATGCAGAACAATGCCAGCAGCGCGGGTTCAAGTCACGTACCGGCCTCCCCGAACAGGTGCCGGAATGTGGCACTTGAAAATGAAATGAAAATCGCTTATTGTTACAAGTAGGCTTCAAATGAAGTTACTGTGAAAAGCCCCTAGTTGCCACATTCCGGCGCCTGGTACAGGAATTGAACCGCTGCTGGCCTGCCTTGGTCTGCTTTCAAAGCCAGCTATTTAGCCCTGTGCTAAACAGCCCCTACTTGTGACAATAAGCTATTGTTATTATTATTAAAAGGCCAGTATGTTGCTGGCACAGAGCAACTATATACGGGTGTTAACTCCCCAGCTCTGGATCTCACTCTGCCCGGGCCCCCAGCGCCTCGGCACTGCACTGTCACGCTATTGGTCGGGGTTCGCGTGCTCCGATGTGATTGGCCCTGGAGCAGTCACATGGGCCGCTGAGCCACTCTCTTAAAGGGGTGGCGCTACCACAGTGATGTTGGTTGAGGGATCAATATTGGCTAGGACACCAGGGAGGGCCCCCCCTGCTCCTCTTCAAACTGGTGCCCTGGGATCTTTTATATCCACCTGCGAGGGCAGTTTTAACGTCTCCGCTGAAAGGCAGCTCCTGCGACAGTTCAGCTGTCCCTCAGTACCGCACTGCCTAGATTTTTATGCTCAAGTCTCTTGAGTGAGAAACTGTCTGTATGAGATTGCCAATTAGGGGAGATTGGTCTATTGCCAAGGTCCCCTTAGTCTTTCCAAGAAGAGGCCTTACAGGTAGCAAAAAAAGGACTCTTTTGATCACACCAGACTGAGCTGCATTCAAACTCAGATGGCAGGGAAGGACCCAATCCACTGTGTTGTCCAGTCCCCCATCCAAAAATAATTACAAATCATTTAACACAAATATTTTCCTTCCTCTGTGCAGAAACGTAATTGTAACTGCTGATTTAAAAAAGACATATATCTCCTTCCCCTCCACATCTGTGTTGACAAGAACAGCAGCCAAGAGTAACATCCATGAGTCTGAGTTGAGTGTGTGCACACGACTGATTGTAGCCAGGAATCTGGGGCGAAATGCATCCAGGATAGATCCAAGTTTAATCACCTGTCCATAAATTTGCTTCTGTCAACACACCTGGGGAACATTCAATCCGAATCCAGTGGACCAAAGTGGATTTCTTTGCTCAGCAACCCTATACCGTTTCAAAGCAAGGCCCAGAGTTTTCATAGAATTTTACAGTGCGGAAGGAGGCCATTCGGCCCATCGAGTCTGCACCGGCTCTTGGAAAGAGCACCCTAACTAAGGTCCACACCTCCACCCTATCCCCATAACCCAGCAACCCCACCCAACACTAAGGGCAATTTTGGACACTAAGGGCAATTTATCATGGCCAATCCACCTAACCTGCACATCTTTGGACTGTGGGAGGAAACCGGAGCACCCGGAGGAAACCCACGCACACACGGGGAGGATGTGCAGACTCCGCACAGACAGTGATCCAAGCCGGAATCGAAGCTGGGACCCTGGAGCTGTGAAGCAATTGTGCTGTCCACAATGCTGCCGTGCTGCCCATATTGCTCTATCGTTCTGGAATCTGCGTTTGTAACCACGGAGGACAGAAGAAGCAAAAGGAACCTTTATCTTACTGAGTGCCTGCAAGGTGATGAGCTTAGCTGGGAGATCAGCCTAGATATAGTAGCAAAAGGCCAGAGGTAAATGTATTTTGACCTCCTCCTGTCACTGGACTGGTTATACATTTTGAGCGATTGGATTAATATTTCGTCCCTTCTCTCCTGATTCGTGCTAGGATACATTTTTATTTATTCTTTCACGGGATGTGTCGTTGGCTAGGCCAGCATTTATTGCCCATCCTTAATTGCCCTTGAGAAGCTGGTGGTGAGCTGCCTTCTCTAATCTACTGCAGTCCCTGAGGTGTAGGTACACCCACTGTGCTGTTGGGAGTTCCAGGATTTTGACCCAGTAACAGGGAAGGAACGGCCGATTGTATTCCCAAGTCAGGATGGTGTGTGGCTTGGAGGAGAACTTCCAGGTGGTGGTGTTCCCATGTGTCTGCTGCCCTTGTCTCTTTAGGTGGTAGAGGTTGCAGGCTTGGAAGGTACTGTTGAAGGAACCTTGGTGAGTTCCTGCAGCGTAACTTTGTGGATGGCACCCACGGCTGCTATGTGCATCGGTGGTGGAGGAAGTGAATATTTAAGGTGGTGGATGGGGTTCCAATCAAGCGGGGCTGCTTTGTCGTGGATGGTGTTGAGCTTCTTGAGTGATGTTGGAGCTGCACTCATCCAGGCAAGTGGAGAGTATTCCATCACACTCCTGACTTGTGCCTTGTAGATGGTGGACAGGCTTTGGGGGCTCAGGAGGTGAGTTACTTGGCACAGGATTCCCAGCCTCTGACCTGCTCTGGTAGCCACAGTATTTATATGGCTGGTCCAGATCAGTTTCTGATCAATGGTAACCCCCAGGATGTTGGTAGCAGGGGATTCAGCGATGGTCATGCCATTGAATGTCAAGAATAATGGCACAGGTATTGACAGCTCTCTCCTAACCTCTCATAAGTAACTGCTCCTCAAGTGTGAGTCTTGGGTAAAGACTAGCAGTTATTCAGCCTCAATGCAACACTTAAACCACCATGTACTTGACATTCACATAAATGCACTTCCAACATAGGCCATCGTATAGCGATCGGGGAACGGCCCTTGGTGAGACTGCTCCCTGGACCCTTTGTAGGACCACTATTGCCATCTCGCCCACAACTGGGTGGAGGCTGGGAAATCTGAGTCCAGAATGGATGACAAATATATCAACTGATCCACGGGGAGGCAAAAATCCCAGCACTTTTATTGACATTTTAGTTTTCAGATCTTAGAAACCAAATCAACTTGGATCATTGTTTTGAGTTTAGGAAGTTCGGAATTGAAAAACTGCGTGAAGTGTGGATCTCAGTTGGAAGATGCTAATTTTCGAAGCTCAGTCCGGTTCCATGACTGTTTTACATTACATGTGTTGTGTATAAGTCTATGACTAGATTATATTTTTTAAAAAGCACTTTATTTATTTATTCATATATATATGTTTGAATATACATAACACACACACACACATATATAGTCTCTGACTGTGTTTTACATATATGTAATATAAAACATATATAGTCTGTGACTGTTATATATACAAAACATATGTGCATGTATATATATATATACCTTGGGCGGGATTCTCAGACCCCCTGCTGGGTGGGAGAATCGCCGGGGGTCGGCGTGAATCCCGCCCCCGCCGTCCTCCCAATTCTCCCGCCCCCCCAAAAACCAGCCCGGCGTGAGTCGCGCCGCCCGCCTTGGAGAATGGCGGGGTCCGGCGCGACTCAATGGGTGCCGGGGCCGCCCAAATTCTCCGGCACTCGATGGGCCGAAGTCCCGCCAGTCTGTAGCCGGTCCCGCCAGCGTAAATTGGAGTAGGTCCCTTACCGGCGGGACCTGGCGGCGCGGGCGGGCTCTGGGGTGCCCCCACGGTGGCCTGGCCCGCGATCCGGGCCCACCGATCCGCAGGCGGGCCTGTGCGGTGGGGGCACTCTATCCCTCCGCATCGGCCGCTGTGGTCCTCCACGATGGCCGATGCGGAGACGAACCCTCCCGCGCATGCGCGGGGATGACACCAGCACGCGCTGGCGCTCCCGCGCATGCGCCGACTCGCGCTGGCCGGCGGAGGCCCTTCGCGCCGGTTGGCGTGGCGCCAAGCCCCTATCCGGTGCGCCAACCACTCCGGGGCGGGCCTAGCCCCTGAAGGTGCGGGGGATTCCGCACCTTTGGGGCGGCACGACGCCGGAGTGGTTCACGCACTCCGTCCCACCGGGACCCCCGCCCCACCGGGTAGGGGAGAATCCTGCCCCATATATATAGTCAGTGACTGTTATATATTAGCACCTGCCTGTCTTAATCCTGAATATGTAGAATAGATTTTAACTGTATAAATGGATTTTATCTATAAAATGCTGCTACAGCGCTAACTATAAAACGTTCCTTTTTGGAAGGAGTACCACATACGCGAGGCCCACTCGATGGAAGTCTCTATGCCAAAGTGAAGAAAAGAAGTCCCAGCACTGGCACTGCCAATGGCAGCCCATTAAGCGTTGTGTCTGTCCACCGTGGGCACACCTTGTCTGTCAGCACAGACTCGGGTCACTCCACTGCTTCAGTGAAGACAGAAGAGCACAGTATCAGCATGAGGCAAACTCCATCGCAAGTAGAAAAGGAGCAGTTGGATCAACTTCTCAGTGGGTTTGGAATGGCTGCGGTGAAGAATATGCACAACGTGACTACGCAGCCTGGGACAGCCTCGCAGAGCCGTGCCAATGGGCGACCTGTCCCCAATGAAAGGGAGACGGACATTCTGGATGATGATGACGGCTGCGAGATGAATCGGTTTGCCACATTACCGAGAAACATTCATCATACTGCCCATCCCTATCCTTTCAAAGCCAGCCATCAATCGCCAGAACACAGAATACCTGGATATAGCCACAGTCCTGATGAGATTCGAAACAATATGTACTATAGGCCTGATTTAACCCTGGACCAACGAAGACCCATGTATGAAAGGAACATGCCACAAATGAATGACGTGGGCCTGGAGGCTAGGCCGCACGATTCTTACGCCCATGCGAAAAACATAGACAACCTTCACCATCAGGCTGCAATGTTGGAAAGAATGAATTACCAAAGACCACGCAATGAAGTACTTCAGGTATACTCGCCCATGTTCCATCAGTATCCTTGCGCGGAGAGAATGCCTCAAGGTCCTATCCATCGAGTAAGACATCGAGATGATGTCCAGAGAGATCATGATCTGAAAACAAGCAGGAACCGGCTACTTGATTACCGTCAGGTAGAAGGTCTCCTTGATGGACAGCATGTACAGTTTCTTGAGCAAGACCCTTCCGAGATTTTGTCTCACGGTTGTGCCTGTCGGAACTGTTCCTTAAAGATGTCAGAAGAGGAGCTCGAGAGATCGGCAGCAGCGTTTAACACGCTCAAATTGGACCACGACTCCTTGTACCAGCAGCACCCGTGTCCTCCTGATCCAGATATGTGGCAGCATGAGCATTTGAAGCCACATTTGGTAAACCACCCTATAAGAAATGGTCAGGCACCTCCACCACTTCCTTTACTGATGTCTGAACATTCATACAGCCAGTACCCGAGAGGACACGGATACAGCCCATTCAGTTATAACCATGTACACGCCAATATTCCAATACCAACACCGATGGTGCACACGTATCCCTCTCAGATTTCACCCTCCTCTCATGGACAGTTTCAGAGAGGTATGGAAGGTTCTCCAGAATCACTTGCTCATTTCCTAAGGTATCCGGAATTCAAATACAACCCGGATTATCAGCAACATTCACACTGTAGTTGTCCATACGACCATTATCAGGAGCAACACTGTGCCAACAGAAACTGTGAAGGTTTCCCAGGTAGCCCTCTCATGTCATCCTCGGTGCTGGGGCCCACTGCTCAAGGCCCACAGAGGCCTGGTTCAACGTCACCAGGAGCTCTGAGTTTATCCCAGCTTCCATTGAGAAAGCCAAGTGTCTGTGACCGAGCAGCAAGAACAGCAGATGGCGGTCAGCAAAGTGAAGAAGCCACTCTTCTGCATCAATCATCTGGTGAGTAGCTACCAAGGTAAACCGCATCCCTTGCCTGTTTTACATTATTTAAATTGATTTTAAATGCCTCTCTGAGGCATATTGAAGATCTCTGACTGACAAATCGATTTTAAAGCAACTGGATATTTCTCACATCTAATATCCAAGACCATTATGATTCATACAGTACCCTGAATTGATGGGAACTGTTGGGATCTCTTAGAACTAGTTGCACTGCCACTGACAAATGGGGTGAAAGTGTTACTGTGGGTTACACAATTTGTCCTGGGGGTTATTTTGCTGAAGTAAAATTAAAGCAATCATTTGCCACAAGATGTTCGAAGGCTGGCTTTTGTTTGAACAGGAGAAGGCCATTTGTGCTGGAGAAGTTTGGTGTTTTTTGTTAAGCTCACTTCAACTATTGTCCCCCTCCGTATATTCCTCAAACCCTCCCCTCTCCAGAAACACATTGAGCTGCCTCTTAAATTTATTTCTACTGAGAAATCCTCACTTTCGGGAACCGTTGATGCCAGAGTGATTGGCGCCGGTTTTCACGCCGGCATCGTGACATAGCCCCATTATTGGAGAATCACGCCCATACCAAAGCCAACAATTTGTCCAATTGATCAATCCCTTTCACCTCTTGCCAGTCTGTCCTTAATCTATCTTCACAAATTGGATTCCTAGGGAAGGATTGTCCAGCCCTTCTGAATCTTCTGGTCCCGCCAAAGGAGATTTCCACATTGATGCTCATTTAATTTTCCCCTTTGGCTGCAATCACTTTCAGCCGTATGTGTGTGTGTGTGTGCGTTAGAATGCCCTCTGATAGCCAACATGTTAAAGCCATCCAGAACATCCACAAGCCCCCTCTGTACTCCTGCCAACCCTTTTGTTTTAACTCTGAGGACGCGATTTCCCTGCCTATTTGGACAGTGTCCCCAGTTCCAATAGTTTAACAGTGTCACGTCAAAAAGCACCAGGTTCCACTGGTGCTACCAATCAAAGAACAATCATCTCATTCTTTTGGCCCTACCCATTGTGCTCAATAAATAGCAATAATGTCAAAATTAATTTCTGAAACCTGGTTTCATTTAAGCCAGACCTATTTAAAGACCGTATTGTACCCAAGTGCAGTCAGGATTTATAGAATACAGTTTTAACAAACTACATCTGTATATTATTAAAAATCACACACATTGTATTGTTCCCAAACCTTGCTTCTGATTGTCATTATTTTTGACCATATTTTTGCAATATTTATGATTGTAATTTGCTATGTCAATTCTGCCATTCAATTTTACTCAACCGACTGTCACAGTGTTGTGTCAGGTTCTGGCCACCAGGTGGCACCGTGGAGGATGTTTCTCCACTGCTGCTCCCAACTCCATTCCCATGTCGCATCCCGTTTTTAAAAAATCATCTGCCCCTGGGCAGTGCCAGAAACAATTATTGGCAGCTATAATGCATTCATTGAAGCAGAGCAGTAGCTGCAGGCTGGGACTGCAATAGGCCCCAATAAGGAACAGCAATGGAGGCTGGGTACCAGACTCATTTGGGCAGCTTTTCTGGGGTCCTGACAGGGGGCGGGGGGCAGGGATTGGAAGGCCTGGGGGGGCGGGAGGGGTGGTTCAATCAGGTGTCATCTTTGGGGCGACCCTCTGAACACAAGGTGACCAAACAGGAAGCCTTCTGGCACTGTCGCTAAGCTGCCAGCCAACACCTCCCCCCCCCCTTTTACTGGTAACGTCCTAGGGAGGAGGCCATTAATGGCCCCTTTGACGGCCTCCATTAGCCCAAAGGTCACCGGATACCTGCCCTGTTGCTGGTAAGATTCTAGCAGAGATGGATATTGATGGGCATGCTGCCATCCTCCCTAGGACGTGCCAGCCACTCCCAGGGTGCGGTGTGTTAATCTCTTGCCAATGATGTTTTTTTTAGCCAATTATGTTGTTACGGTTTGTAAATGTCATGTTAATTACACTGGTGTTTATTAATTTCAATTACATTGTCATGGTTAAGGGAAACAGGGATGGGTATTAATTGAGTACATATAAATAGGGGATGGCTGGGACACTGGGTGGAATGGGAGGAGAGTTGTGAGACTGAACAAGTCAATAAACGTTCTCAATTAAGATATGTTCTGTGTCTTGGTTTCAACTTCACAAACCAACTTGGGTCCTCTTGACAGGGTGGATATAAAATTCTTCACCTGTCCTTGAACTGTTGTCACTTACTATGAAATATGTCCAGGCACATGTACATAAGAATGACTTTGGTGCTGTTAGTTTAATGCCATCATATGACATTCCTCTGGTTGTCATTTTAATACTGTAATTGGTCCACTTATATACATCTCACTTCAAGGTGAAACCCCTCAGAGCTATTACCCAGGAAGAATCACCATCTTCAGCACAGGAGAAAAGTGAGGAAGAAATAATAAATTCACTTGCCCGTATCAAAGAATTCATCAGGACAGACAAAAATATTGCTCCTGTTATCACACGTCATTCGTGGCTATACAGGTCATAACTACCTTCATCAGAAATTGTTAAAGACTGACCTGGAACAGAAATAAAGGTCACCCACTAAGCACATTTTGTCTTCACTCCTCTGTTAGAAGTCCAACTCAACACTGATCTAGTTTCCCAGGGGAAAGAAACTTCTGTGTCTCCCAGCCCTGGAGAACTTCAGAATCCTGAGATTCAGCGGAGACACCATCGTGAAGGCATGGTCATCTGTACATCTGTATCTCACATGACTGAACCATCATCCCCTGTATACACGAGTAGCCCTGTGTCTAAAGCTGAAAGGTATGTTCCTTTTTTCTGTCACACACAAGTGCACTTTGAAACTTGATTACATTTTTTGATTTGTTCATGAGATGTAGACATCGCTGGCTCGGCCAGTATTTGTTATCCACCCCTATTTGCCCTTGAGAAGGTGGTGGTGAGCTGCTGTCTTAAACAGCTGCAGTCTGCATGGTGTAGGTACACCCACAGTGCTGTCAGGGAGGGAGTTCCAGGATTTTGACCCAAGACAGTGAAGGAACGGTCGATATATTTCCAAGTCAGGATGGTGAGTGGCTTGGAGGAGAACTTGCAGATGATGGTGTTCCCGTGTATCTGCTGCATCTGGGCGATAGAGGTTGCCGGTTTGGAAGGTGCTGTCAAAGGTGTCTTGGTGAGTTGTTGAAGTGCAGGTTAGGACAGCCTGTGTTTGGATGGTTAGGAAGGGAGTATCACAAACAATATGTTTATCTCTCTATCTTCCCAATGTCAAAACAAAGAGTCATTCGCCGTCTTCCACTCCAACTCGCTCTCTCCAGGCTGGCACGACTGCTGGCCTCCTCCGTCCTGCGACAATCAACAACCTCTTCAAACACAAGTTTAGCATCACCTAACTGCCACTCCCTAACTTATCTCACCTACACTTCTACTCTTTCCAACCTTGGCGGCTCCATCTTCATAGGATCCTCACTCCAGGCTCTTCGCAGTTATATTGTGAGCGAAGTGGCAGTATGGATGGCAGGCCTGCCCATCAATTGAAATGTCCGTGTATTTGATACCCTTTTTTTGAATGAGGAGCATCGTATAGATGAGAAGCTCTGGGAAAGAATGTGAAATTTGCATTTTTAAAAGTAATGTAGCAAGACATAGGGCAAGCTGGATGACCGAACAAAACGTAATTTGACTAAAATATAAACAGAAAATGTTGGAAACACTCAGCATGTCTGGCTGCACCTGAGGTCAGAGGAACAATTAACGTTCCAGGTCAGGGAGCTTTTGTCAGAACTGGGAAAAGTTTGAGATGTAACATGTTTGAAGCACAGTAAGAAGTCTTACAACAGCTGAAGGGGTTGGATTACGAGGAGAGGTTGAGTAGACTGGGACTGTACTCGTTGGAATTTAGAAGGATGCAGGGGGATCTTATAGAAACATATAAAATTATGAAGGGCATAGATAGGATAGATGCGGGCAGGTTGTTTCCACTGGCGGGTGAAAGCAGAACTAGGGGGCATAGCCTCAAAATAAGGGGAAGTAGATTTAGGACTGAGCTTAGGAGGAACTTCTTCACCCAAAGGGTTGTGAATCTATGGAATTCCTTGCCCAGTGAAGCAGTGGAGGCTCCTTCATTAAATGTTTTTAAGATAAAGATAGATAGTTTTTTGAAGAATAAAGGGATTAAGGGATATGGTGTTCGGGCCGGAAAGTGGAGCTGAGTCCACAAAAGATCAGCCATGATCTCATTGAATGGTGGAGCAGGCTCGAGGGGCTAGATGGCCTACTCCTGCTCCTAGTTCTTATGTTCTTATGTAACACCAGGTTAAAGTCCAACAGGTTTGTTTGGAATGACTAGCTTTCGGAGCACTGCTCCTTCCTCAGGTGAACCTGTTGGACTTTAACCTGGTGTTGTAAGACCCCAGGTCCATCCCAGTCCAACGCTGGCATCTTCACATCATGTTTGACGCAAGTACAGAGACAGGAAAAGGGGGAGGGAGGAACGATTTGAAGGGAAAGTCTAGGATCGGGGGGAAAAAAGGAGAGAGTAAATGACAAACAAGGTTAATGGTGTAAGGCCAAAGGGAGTGATAATGGGACAAGTAAAGAAGCAAAAAATGGGTCGAGAGGAGGTGTGAATGGAAAGCTTGGTGTTTGGGATGGACGGTTTGGTGTTTATAGCTAAATCCATCTAATTTTCTTTTAAAACGTAAATCATTCTTTTAATGATGCAGCAATGTCCACATTTTTTCCTATCTTAAATAGCTAGGCCCACGTAAATATAGTGAAATGTGGAGAATGTGCCAAAAATATTAAATTATTTCTGACAATACCTCCAGGAGCAGTTAAAAACCACATTAGACCTGCCAGAAAGTGAAGGGAAATAAATCACCAGCAGTTTGTAACGTGATGCCTCGGAGACATTAAAATACCTGGCGAAAAGTAAGAAATGGCTGGTACCCAAGGAGATAAAATATTTGTCACAGAACCATGGAATGGAGGAGCAGTTGAGGACTCTGGGTCTGTACTCGTTGGAGTTTAGAAGGATGAGGGGGGGATCTTATTGAAACGTACAAGATACTGCGGGGCCTGGATAGAGTGGATGTGGAGAGGATGTTTCCACTTGTAGGAAAAACTAGAACCAGAGGACACCATCTCAGACTGAAGGGACAATCCTTTAAAACAGAGATGAGGAGGAATTTCTTCAGCCAGAGGGTGGTGAATCTGTGGAACTCTTTGCCGCAGAAGGCTGTGGAGGCCAAATCACTGAGTGTCTTTAACACAGAGATAGATAGGTTCGAAGAACAAAGAACAAATAAAAATTACAGCAGCTTGATTAATAAGGGGATCAGGGGTTAAGGGGAGAAGGCAGGAGAATGGGGATGAGAAAAATACCAGCCATGATTGAATGGCGGAGCAGACTCGATGGGCCGAGTGGCCTAATTCTGCTCCTATGTCTTATGGTCTTATAATAGTTACAGCACAGAAAGAGACCATTTGGCCCATCGTGTACGTAGGTGTTGGCTCTCTGGCGGAGCAACTCACCCCCCGGCCTTTTCCCCAAAGCCCTGCTTTCTCTTCAGGTAATGATCCAATTTCCTTTTGAAAGCCCCAATTGAATCTGGCTCCACCACCCTCTCAGACAGTGCATTCCAAATCCTAACCTTTGTAAAAATATTTTTCCTCATCTTAAACTGATGTCCCCTGCTTTTGACTCCTTTCACTAATGGGAACAATTTCTCCCAATCTACTCTGTCCAGACCCCTCATGATTTTGAACCCCTCTATCAATTCTGTTTTTCCCTTGCTGTGATAAATGTATTCAAAATGTGAAAATAATTCGAAGCTGCTGTGAAAGATTTTATAGCAGGTCACTTGGAAAACTTCAAGGCAGTTAGGCAGAGTCAACATGGTTTTGAGAGAGAAAACGGGCTGGAATCTCACTTTCAGCGGCTAAGTGCCGGCGCCAACGGAGAATCCGTGGATGGATCACGATGGGAAAATATGGCGCAAACCCCTCACCGATTCCGGTACCGGTGAGGGGTTAGCACTGGCACTGAAACACCCACGGATGGCCCGGAAACCGGCCGGGTCCCGGGCCGCGCATGCGCAGGGCTGATAGCCTGCACCCGTCGCACCGGAAGACATGGCTCCGGCCGTGCTGGAACCCTAACCTGCCCACCTCGACCCCACAGCCCACCCACTATCCACCCCGCCCCCCCCCCCCCCCCCTCCAGCCCGAGCAGAAGCCCCCCCCCCAGCCAGTGGTACAGACCCCGGACGAGTGTAGTGGAGCTGGACACTGTCCGCAGCTGGCACGCCGGGTTCCTGACCGCCGGATCACACGTGGCCCGCGCCGTCGGGAACTCGGCCCATCGGGGGTGGAGCATTGCGGGTGGGCCGACTGATGCGCGCGCCGTGCATCCTGATGATGCCGATTTGGAGGATGCGGAGCATCGTGAACTGCCGTCAATCCGGCGCCTAGCCCAGATGCGGCGTTGGAAGCCATTCTCTGCCCGATCGCCGGTGCCGATTTCGGTATAGGACTAGGAGAATCCCGCCCATCACGTTTAACCAATTTATTAGAGCTCTTTGAAGGAGCCGCATGTGCTGTGGATAAAGAGGAACCTGTAGATGTGCTGTACCTAAATTTCCAGAAGACATTGTGGAAAATAAAAGCTCATGATGTAGTGGGTAACATAGTGGCATAGATTAAAGATTGGCTAGCTAACGGGAGCTTGCATAAATGGGTCATTTTCAGGTTGTCTGGATGTGACGAGTGATATCATCATAGAATTTACAGTGCAGAAGGAGGCCATTCGGCCCATCGAGTCTGCACCGGCTCTTGGAAAGAGCATCCTACCCAAGGTCAACACCTCCACCCAATCCCCATAACCCCACCGAACACTAAGGGCAATTTTGGACACAAAGGGCAATTTAACATGGCCAATCCACCTAACCTGCACATCTTTGGACTGTGGGAGGAAACCGGAGCACCCGGAGGAAACCCACGCACACACGGGGAGGATGTGCAGACTCCGCACAGACAGTGACCCAAGCATGAACCAAACCTGGGACCCTGGAGCTGTGAAGCAATTGTGCTACCCACAATGCTACCGTGCTGCCCTCGATATGCCACAGGGGTCAGTGCTGGAGCCTCAAATGTTTACAATTTAAATAAATGACTTGGATGAAGTGATGGTCGCTAAATTTGCTGATCGGTCGGAAAGTAAGTTGTGAAGAGGACATCAGGAGGCTTCAAAGGGACACAGGTTACATGAGTCGGCAAAAATCTGGCGAATGTATTATGTGGGAAAATATGAAATTGTCCATTTTGGAAGGAAGAATAAAAAAAGGCTTCTCATCTCAATGGTGAGAGATTGCCGAGCTCTGAGGTACAGAGGGATCTGGGTGTCCGAGTGCCTGTAGCACAAAAGGCTGGTGTGCAGGTACAGCAAGTAATTAGGAAAGCTGATAGAATGTTAGTGTTTATTGTGAGGGCAAGTGATTACAAAAGTAGGGAGGTTATGCTTCAGTTGTACAAGGCATTGGAGTATTGTGTACAATATTGGTCTCCTTATTTAAGGAAAGATGTAAATGCATTGGAAGCAGTTCAGAGAGGGTTTACTAGACTAATTCCAGGAATGGGTGGGTTGTCTTATGAGGAAAGGTTTGGATAGGCTAGACTTGTATCCGCTGGAGTTTAGAAGAGTAAGAGGTGACTTGACTGAAACATTTAAGATGCTGAGGGGTATTGACAGAGTGAATGTGGAGAGGATGTTTCCTCGTGTGGGAGAATCTAGAACGAGGGGGTCACTGTTTAAAAATAAGGGATTGTTCAATTAAGACGGAGATGAGGAGAATTTTTTTCTCTCACAGGTTCACGTGTCTCTGGAACTCTCTTCCTCAAAACGCGGTGGAAGCAGAGTCTTTGACTATTTTTAAGGCAGAGCTGGATAGATTCTTGATTAACAAGGAGGCGAAAGGTTATCGGGGGTCGGCAGGAAAGTGGAGTTGAGGGGCGACATTCTCCGACCCCCCGCCGGGTCGGAGAATCGCCGGGGGCTAGCGTGAATCCCGCCCCCGCCGGTTGCCGAAGTCTCCGGTACCGGATATTCGGCGGGGGCGGGAATCGCACCGCGCCGTTTGGTGGGCCCCCCCGCTCGATTCTCCGGCCCGGATGGGCTGAAGTCCCGCCGATAAATTGCCTGTCCCGCCGGCGTAAATTAAATCACCTACCTTACCGGCGGGACAAGGCGGCATGGGCGGGCTCCGGGGTCCTGGGGGGGGCGCGGGGCGATCTGACCCCGGGGGGTGCCCCCACGGTGGCCTGGCCCGCGATCAGGGCCCACCGATCTGCGGGCGGGCCTGTGCCGTGGGGGCACTCTTTCCCTTCCGCCTCCGCCAGGGTCTCCACCATGGCGGAGGTGGAAGAGACTCCCTCCACTGCGCATGCGCAGGAATGCCGTCAGCGGCGGGGCGGAAATTCCTCCGGCGTCGGCCTAGCCCCTCAATGTTGGGGCTCGGCCCCCAAAGATGCGGAGCACCTTTGGGGCAGCGCGATGCCCGTCTGATTGGCGCCGTTTTGGGCGCCAGTCGGCGGACATCGCACCGTTTCCGGAGAATTTTGCCCGAGATTACAATCCGATCAACCATGATCTTACTGAATGGCGGGGCAGGCTCGAGGGGCCGACTCTTGCTCCTGCTTTGTAGATTCGTATGTCCTGTTGAAGGTGAGCCGTGACAACTCTGTGGAAGTAATAGGCAAATAAGTCTGCTTCTTCATTCCTACAACAAGCCAAGAGTATCTAGTGTGAGAATCATACACTCCCAAGACCAGGAATCTCGGTCCATTAGTCTTCAAACGGAAGATCATGGTGTGTGCGTACCTTCAGAATGATGTGCTCTTGCCCTGTGACAGTAAGACAAAAACTGTGTTTTTATTACATTGAAAACATGGTGAGCACTTATCGACTGATATGATGACCACTGATCATTGTCTGGGTTAATAGTAGCCCAGCCTAGACATCCTCCATCCATTCCTAAAGGGTGCCAAAGGCTTGGAGTTTTCCGAGATATTAAGGGAAGGGTGATGTGACTGGAGTGGAATTAGCTTGATAGGAGTGCTGGCTTCCACTTATCTCACAGCTGCATATGTTGAGCAGAGAACGGTTCACACATGTGGCACTTTGCAGCTCTCCACGGAGCACTGGAACAACACAGATTCTGGTACACCGGCAGCCAGTTGGGAGACTGATTTTTGGCATTTATGTGGTTGTCTGTCTGATGCACTAAGCGTCAAGAACCACAAAGACATGTGAGACTTTAACTAAGGCTTTAATATACTACATAGGAAGCTTACCCGACACAGACGACCCCAGACAGAATGGGGCCGGTCCCAGAAGTGGGTTCTTATACTTAACTCCCGGGGGAGTGGCTAAGGCGGAGCTCTCCATGGCCAGGTCGGGTTACCTACCAGTGACTGAACCTCTGCAGAGCTACAGTACAATACACAGTATTACAGGGCCACGTTACACACAACTATTATATACTATGTACAATGGTAGGGAAGTACAGTGGTGTATCACCACACTGTCTCTTGCACTTTCTTCTAGATTCCTACAGAGACCATAACATCAGCACAACACATGGGCCCCTCGAGGAATAAGGGTGGACCAAACCCCCCATTCATACTGGTGTAATCAGCAATGTCAGGGGAATTATCAGTCTGCTGAATTGGTCGTCTTAACAACAGCAAAAAAAAAGCCAACGTGCATTTATATAGCACCTTCAACATAGTAAAATGTCGCAGAGTGCTTGACAAGAGCGTTTATCAGACGAACTTTGACCTGAGCAAGATGAGGAGATTTTAGGGACAGGCGACCCACAGCTTGGTCAAAGAGGTCATTTTAGGGAGAGGAGAGAGAGGAAGGAGCGGGAGAGAGGAAGGAGCGAGAGAGAGAAAGAGGAAGGAGCGAGAGAGAGAGAGAGAGAGGAGGGAGTGAGAGAGAGAGGAAGGAGCGAGAGAGAGAAAGAGGAAGGAGCAAGAGAGAGAGAGGGGAAGGAGCGAGAGAGGAAGGAGTGAGAGCGAGAGAGAGAGGAAGGAGCGAGAGAGAAAGAGAGGAGGGAGAGGGGAGAGAGAGAGGAGGGAGAGGAGAGAGAGAGGAGGGAGAAGGGAGAGAGAGGAGGGAGCGAGAGAGAGAGAGGATGGAGAGAGCGAGAGGAGGGAGAGGGGAGAGAGAGGAGGGAGCGAGAGAGAGAGGAGGGAGGGGAGAGAGAGGAGGGAGAGGGGCGAGAGAGAGGAGGGAGAGGGGAGAGAGGAGGGGGCGAGAGAGAGAGGAGGGAGGGAGAGAGTGAGAGGAGGGAGAGAGCGCGAGGAGGGAGCGAGAGAGAGAGGAGGGAGAGGCAGAGAGGAGTGAGAGGGAGAGCGAGAGGAGGGAACGAGAGAGAGGAGGGAGTGAGCGAGAGGAGGCAGTGAGAGAGAGAGAGAGGAGGGAGAGGAGGAAAGAGAGAGATAGATAGAGATATATAAGGGCATGGAGGGATTTGTAAGCAAGGAATTCAGAATTCCTGCTCCTAAATGAAAAGATGTGCCTTTGCGGCCTGTGCCTATCTAACTGTCGTGCCTGCTGATTATCCTCTGGTTGTGCTTTGTTAGTAACCATTAACAAACTCTACCCTCCGATGTTTTCTTCATGGCCTGTATCCTCCCCCCCTTCAACTTCCCCAACACTCATACACACACCCTCCTACACACACAGTATACCCCCCACACCTCCCTACACACACAGCTTCACACACCCCTACAAAAACTCACACCCCTAAACACACGCATCCCTACATAAACACGCACATCCCTACACATACACATACATAGACCATACAGTGCAGAAGGAGGCCATTCGGCCCATCGAGCCCTCACTTCCACCCTATCCCCGTAACCCAATAACCCCTCCTAACCTTTTTGGACACTAATTTATCATGGCCAATCCACCTAACCTGCACGTCTTTGGACTGTGGGAGGAAACCGGAGCACCCGGAGGAAACCCACGGGGAGAAGTTACAAACTCCACACAGTCAGTGACCTAAGACGGGAATCGAACCTGGGAGCCTGGTGCTGTGAAGCCACAGTGCTAGCCACATGTGCTACCGTGCTGCCCTACCCTATACACACACCGCTACACACACCCCGACACACACCCCGACACAGACACACATCCTTACACACACACACACGGGCAGCACGGTGGCGCAGTGGGTTAGCCCTGCTGCCTCACGGCGCCGAGGTCCCAGGTTCGATCCCGGCTCTGGGTCACTGTCCATGTGGAGTTTGCACATTCTCCCTGTGTTTGCGTGGGTTTTGCCCCCACAACCCAAAGATGTGCAGGGTAGGTGGATTGGCCACGCTAAATTGCCCCTTATTTGGGAAAAAATAAATTGGGTACTCTAAATTTATTGGGGGGAAAAAATCCCGACACACACTCGCGCATCCCGACACACACGAGCATCCCTATACACACAAGCGCATCCCTACACACACACAGCCTAATACGCCCCTACACACACACCCCATGCTACACACACACAGAGCTACATACGCCCCTACACACACACCCCATGCTACACACACACACACCTACACACAAGCAGACACCCCTACGCCTTCACACACAGTACATCCCAACCCCCTACACATGCATACAGCACACCCCATTCCCCCCCCCCCCCCCCCGCACACACTCCTCTACACACATCCCGACACACACCTACACACACACACCCCTACACACACACATCCTCACACACATGCACAGTACACCCTACCCCCCGCACATGTGCACACACCTCTACACACACAGGCACACATCTCTACATGTGCACACACCCCTACACGCACACATATATGCACACACACACAGACCCCTATGCACACACACCCATCCCTACGCACACAACCGCACGCCCTCCACACACACGTACAGTTACTCCACTCCACACACACTACACCACACACTCTATCTACACACAGCCCACCCCAGACACCCCCCACATGCATACATGCCCGCACACCCCACCCCACTCACCCCCAACACACCACACCCCGTATACAGCCCAACACTCACACACCCACACCTACACCTTCACACCCATGCTTTTACACCAATACCCACTCTCACACACCCACAACTCCACACACACCCACACACTCACTCACTCACACCCACACACTCACTCACTCACACCCACATTTGTTTTTATAAACATTTTATTGAGGTATTTATAGTTTTATAACAACAACAGAATAAACAATGTACATGAAACTATAAACATAGTGCAAAAGCCGTCTCCCTCTGTTTCAGGTCTCACCTTTACTAACCCCCTACTCTAAACTAAACTAACCCCCCCCCCTTCTGCTGATGGTTAATTTTCCCCAAAGAAGTCGACGAACGATTGCCACCTCCGGGTGAACCCTAACAGTGACCCTCTCAGGGCGAACTTGATTTTCTCCAAACAGAGAAAGCTAGCCATGTCCGATAGCCAGGTCTCCGACTTCGGGGGCTTTGAGTCCCTCCAAGCTAATAGTATCCGTCTCCGGGCTACCAGGGAAACAAAGGCCAGAACGTCTGCCTCTTTCTCCTCCTGGATTCCTGGGTCTCCCGACACCCCGAAAATCGCCACCTCTGGACTCGGTGCCACCCTTGTTTTTAACACCGTGGACATGACATCCGCAAACCCCTGCCAATATCCCCTAAGCTTCGGACATGCCCAGAACACATGGACATGGATCACTGGTCCTCCCGCACACCTTGCGCATCTATCTTCTACACCAAAGAACCTGCTCATCACTACCATG
Source organism: Scyliorhinus torazame (assembly GCF_047496885.1). Taxonomy (NCBI): domain Eukaryota; kingdom Metazoa; phylum Chordata; class Chondrichthyes; order Carcharhiniformes; family Scyliorhinidae; genus Scyliorhinus; species Scyliorhinus torazame. The sequence continues at coordinate 27,033,413 of NC_092738.1, read as the reverse complement.
TGAGCCCGGTGAACGACCTTGAACTGTATCAGGCTGAGCCTGGCACATGATGTGGACTCGTTGACTCTACTCAACTCGTCCGCCCATAGACCATCCTCTATCTCTCCTCCTAACTCCTCTTCCCACTTGCGTTTCAACTCCTTGGTCTGCGTCTCCTCTGATCCCATGAGTTCCTTGTAAGTGTCAGAATCCCTCCCTTCTCCCACCCACATTCTGGAAACTACCCTGTCCTGTATCCCCCTTGGCGGTAGGAGCGGGAAGGTTGAGACCTGCCTGCGTAGGAAGTCCCGCGTCTGCAGGTACCTAAACTCATTTCTTCTCGTCAATCCAAATTTCTCCTCCAGCTCCCTCAGGCTAGAAAAGCTCCCCTCCATAAACATATCCCCCACCCTCTCAATCCCTGCTCTCTGCCATCTCCGGAACCCTCCATCCAGCCTTCCCGGGGCAAACCGGTGATTATTACAGATTGGAGACCAGACCGATGGTCCCTCCGCTCCCACATGTCTCCTCCATTGCCCCCAGGCTCTCAGGGGCTGGTGGAGTACCGTGCCGGCGGGAACGGCAGAGGCGCCGTTATCAACACCCCAAAACTGGTGCCCTTACATGATGCCGCCTCCACACGCTCCCATGCCAACCCTCCCCCACCACCCACTTACTGATCATGGCTATATTTGCCGCCCAGTAATAATTACTAAAGTTCGGAAGTGCCAGCCCGCCCTCCCCCGGCTCCGCTCCAGCATCCCCTTTTTTACTCGCGGGGTATTACCCGCCCATACAAAGCCAATGATCACCTTGTTGACCCGTTTGAAGAAGGACCGTGGAATAAAGATGGGGAGACACTGACACACAAACAGGAATCTCGGGAGGACCGTCATTTTCACTGTCTGCACCCTCCCAGCCAGTGACAATGGGAGCGCGTCCCTCCTTCGGAAATCGTCCTTCATTTGGTCTACTAATCGGGCCAAATTTAACTTGTGTAGCCATTCCCGCGCCACCTGAATGCCTAGGTATCGATAGCTTCCCCCTACCACCCTAAACGGCAGCTCCCCCAGTCGCCTCTCCTGTCCCCTTGCCTGGATCGCAAACATCTCACTTTTCCCCATATTCAGTTTATAACCTGAAAACCGGCCAAATTCCCCCAGAATCCTCAGAATTTCTTCCACCCCTTCTAGTGGGTCCGAAACATATAGGAGCAGGTCGTCTGCGTATAGCGAGACTCTGTGTTCCACTCCCCTCCCGGACCAGCCCCTTGAGGCTCTTAGCAGAATTGCCAGTGGCTCTATGGCCAACGCGAACAGCAGTGGGGAGAGGGGGCATCCCTGTCTCGTCCCCCGATGCAGCCTGAAATAGTCCGATGTTGACCTGTTCGTCCGTGCGCTTGCAACAAGAGCCTGATACAGCAGCCTGACCCAGTCAGTGAAGCATCGGCCAAATCCAAACCTCCCCAGTACCTCCCACAGATATTCCCATTCCACCCGATCAAATGCCTTCTCTACGTCCATTGCAACCACTACCTCCACGCCCCTATGCTCACATTTAGCAACCTTCTTACGTTGGCCGCCAACTGCTTACCCTTAACGAATCCCGTCTGGTCCTCCCAATCACGTCCGGAACGCAATCTTCAATCCTAGAGGACAAGATTTTGGCCAACAATGTGGCGTCTACATTTAGTAGGGATATCGACCTATAGGACCCGCATAGCTCCGGGTCTTTGTCCCGCTTCAGGATCAATGAGATAGTGGCCTGTGACATCGTCGGGGGAAGCACCCCGCTCTCCCTTGCCTCATTGAATGTCCTCATCAACAATGACCCCACTAGCCCAGAGAACGTTTTATAAAACTCCACGGGGTACCCATCCGGCCCCGGGGCTTTACCCGACTGCATGGCTCTCTGCTATTTCCTCCAACCCGATCAGGGCCCCCAGCCCTTCTACCAACCCCCCCGTCCACCTTTAGGGACATCAGCCCCCCTAAAAAGTGCCTCATCCCCTCCGGCCCAGCTGGGGGTTCCGACTCATGCAACCTGCTGTAAAACTCCCTGAATGCCTTATTAACCCCTGCTGAATCTCCGACCAGGTTCCCATATCCGTCCTTTACTTTCCCGATCTCCCTGGCTACATCCCTCTTTCTAAGCTGCTGTGCAAACATTCTGCTCGCCTGCTCTCCATATTCATAAATCGCCCCCATCGCTTTCCTCAGCTGCTCCACCGCTTTCCCTGTAGTTAACAAGCCAAACTCCGCCTGTAGCCTCCGTCGCTCCCTTAGAAGCCCTGCCTCTGGGGTCTCCGCCATACATCCGGTCGACCTGCAGTATCTCCTTTATCAGTCGGTCCATCTCTGCCCTGTCTACCTTCTCCCTATGGGTCCGTACCGAGATCAGCTCCCGTCTAACCACCGCCTTCAATGCCTCCCAGACCACCGCCGCCGAAACTTTACCCGTGTCGTTACTTCCAGGTAGTTCTGAATACATTTCCTCAGCCGCCCACACACCTCTTCGTCAGCTAAAAGTCCCACGTCCAGCCTCCAGTGCGGGCGCTGGCTACTCTCCTTGCTGACCTGTAGGTCAACCCAGTGCAGGGCATGATCCGAGATTGTGATCGCCGAATTCCCCGTGTCCACTACCCCCGTCAGCAGAGCCCTGTTCAAAATAAAGAAATCAATCCGGGAGTACACTTTATGCACATGTGAGTAGAAGGAGAACTCCTTCACTCTCGGCTGCCCGAATCTCCATGGCCCATTTGTTCCATAAACCCCTTTAGCTCCTTTGCCAATGCTGGCACCCTGCCTGTCCTTGAGCTCGACCGGTCTAGCCCAGAGTCGATGACTGTGTTAAAGACGCCCCCCCCATGACCAACTTATGCGAATCCAGTCCGGGATCTTCCCCAACATCCTATTTATAAACTCCCCATCATCCCAATTTGGCGCATAGATATTCACTAGTACCACCGGCAGCCCCTCCAGCTTCCCACTGACCATAATGTACCGGCCTCCCACATCCGCAACTATTCTTCCCGCCTCGAATAACACTCGCTTATTAATCAGGATCGCGACCCCTCTAGTCTTAGAGTCCAGCCCGGAGTGAAAAACCTGTCCGACCCATCCCTTCCTTAATCTAATCTGATCAGTTAGTCTAAGGTGCGTCTCCTGTAACATTACCACGTCCGCCTTCAGTCCCCTCAAATGCGTGAACACGCATGCCCTCTTAACCGGCCCATTTAGCCCTCTTACGTTCCATGTGATCAGTCTGGTTGGGGGGCTTATCGCACCCCCCCCTTCGCTGATCAGCCATCACCTTTCTTGGGCCAGTCTCCAGCCCGCGCATCCGCCAGCCCGCCCCCAGGCAGCCTCCGCCCCTGACCTCCTTTCTGTCCCACAGCAAAAGTCCCTCCCCGTCAGCAGAACATTTCCCCCCCCTCCCTTAGTAACAGCACTATGTAAACCAATCCCTTCAACAAGCATAACATCTGCTCACCCCCCACTGCGCTTCCATGAGCTAGCCCGCACAGCTAGCTTGGTGACCCCACCCATGGCGCCAGACATTCTCCCACCTATTGTTCCCCCCCCCCCCCTCGGAATCACATATGCAAAAGAAAAACAATCCCAACACAATTGCCCGAAAATAAAATGCACAAAACAAAGAAAAGATCAAAAAGAAGATCCAACATCTAACAATCACACCTCCATCCCCCATCAGTGCAAATGTAAATTTTAACTGACTCAGCTCTGCAACAAGCCCCAAGTCAATACAGAAGGCATTACAGATAACATCCGAAAAACAAGAAACTTTTTTAACGTGAGCGCTCCAGCAAAGTTCAAACACCTCAGTCCCCCACCAGCCCTTTCCTTCTAACGAAGTCCATCGCTTCCTCGGGCGACTCAAAATAAAAATGATGCTCCTCATGCGTGACCCAGAGACGGGCCGGATACAGCTGTCCAAACGTCACCTTTTTCTTGAAAGGGTCGACTTTATCTGGTTAAACCCCGCTCTTCTCCTGGCCACCTCCGCACTCAGATCCCGATAGATCCTCAGGATACTGTTCTCCCATTTACAACTCCGTGTCTGCCTGGTCCACCGTAAAATACACTCCTTGTCCAAGTCCCTGTGGAATCTTACCACCATTGCCCTCGTGGGGTCCCCCACTCGCGGCTTCTCGCAAGCGCTCTGTGAGCCCTGTCCACCTCCGGGTCGGGAGAACGTCCCATCCCCCAGTAACTTCTCGAACATGCCCGCTATGTACGCCCCTGCGTCCGCTCCTTCGGACCCCTCCGGGAGACCAACGATTCTCAAGTTCTGCGGGCAGGACCTGTTCTCTGGGTCCTCCACCTTCTGCAGGAGCCTTTCCTGCTGGTCTCTCAGCATCCCCAACTCCAACTCCGCCGCAGTTTGATGTTCCTCCTGCTCAGCCAGCACCTTCTCCACTTTCTGGATCGCCCGGTCTTGAGCATCCAGTCTAAGTTCCAGCCGTGTAATCGATTCCTTAATTGGGTCCAAGTATTCCTGTTTCTGCTTGGCGAAGTCCTCCTGAATAAACTGCTCCGCAGTTGCTCCGTCGACCGCTGGGTCGTCGAGCCAGGACCCCGGTCCTCCGCCATGCTTTCTCCCGCCACAGCCTCAGACCAAGCCGTCTCTGTTCGCCTATTTCTTCCTTTGCGAGCACTCCTGGTCCGCCTCTCCATGCACCGATGTAGGAATCCACTCCACAATTGCCTCCACCATCAATTTACCAAATCACGTCCGACACAAAATCGGGGGGAAAGGTCCAAAGGTCTGACCCGAGCGGGAGCCACCAAATGTGCGACCTGCTCCTTCATAGCCGCCACCGGAAGTCCACCCACATTTGTTTTGTCTACTATGTATGTTCCCTTGGCTGCAAAAAAATACTTTTCACTGTACTTCCTTACATGTGACAATAAATATCAATCAACACTCACACCCACACTCACGCTCCACACCTACACCCACACTCTCACACAAATACTCACATCCACACTCTCACGACAACACTCGTACGCCCACACATACACATACACTCTGGGCGCGATTCTCCCCCCCCATGCCGGATGGGAGAATCGCCGGGGCGCCGCACGAATCGCTCCACGCCGCCCCGACCCCCGCACGTGATTCTCCCACCCCCCCCCCCCCCCAAACCAGCGCCGGGCCGCTCAGAGAATCGCCGCAAACGGCGAGCGATGGGCCGGATGGGCCAAGCGGCCGCTACGACACGACAGGTTCCCGCTGGCGCCGTCCACCCCTGGCCGCTGCCGGCGGGAACTCTGCAGGAACGCTGGGGGGGCGGCCTGTGGGGGGAGGGGGGCTCCTTCACCGGGGTGGCCTCCGATGGGGTCTGGCCCGCGATCGGGGCCCACCGATCAGCGGGCCGGCGTTTCCTCCCCCCGAGCCTACCTCCTTCCGCGCGCGGCCCCAGAACACCAGCCCCATGTTGGTGAGGGGCCGGCGTGCGTAAGAAGTTCCCCGCGCATGCGCAGGATGGCGCGGCCCAACTGCGCATGCATGGCCTGGCGTGGCGCCCATTTGGCGCTGTGTAAGGACGCTGGAGCGGCGTGTACTGCTCCAGTGCTGTGCTGGCCCCTTGTGGGGGCCAGAATAGGTCATGTCCGGGCCCTGTTCGCACCGTCGTGAAATGCGACGGCGTTCACGACGGCGCAGGCACTTAGTCCCGGGAGCGGAGAATCCCGCCCTCTATTTCTCTCTCTCACATGCGCACACGCACACTCTCTCTCTGACACACACACTAACACATATACACACCACACATATATACGTGCACATCCACATACGCACACACACATACATGCACGTTCACACATATACAAGCACTTTCACAAGTTCACACGCACATACACATGGTCCGACATCCCTAAATTTAGTGCCTTAACTGGTCGCAGAAAACAGAATGTTAGTTGGTGAAAGCCCCCTTATGTTTCACAGTACCTACCTACTACAGTCTAGAAAATAGTCGGGGAAGAAATAGAGGCCCCAACAATTCTGTTGCAGAATCGCTTTGGACTGTCACCAAGGTAACACCCACTCTTGAGAAAGAGAACCAGAGCTAACCTTTAAACGGCAGTCATGAATCAAATTGTGGGGCAGGTGTAGTGGATAAGATGTTAAACCGTCTGCTCGGGTGGATGTTAAAGATCCCTTGGGACGAGTTAGAAGCAGAGAGGGGAGTTCTCCCCATTGTCCTGACCAATATTTATCCCTCAAATCAACATCACTAACAAAAAGTTTATCTGGTCATGAGCACATTGTTTGTGGGAGCTGTGTGCAAACTGGTTGCCGCACTTCCGATGTCACAAGAGTGAAAATCCCACCCGATTAAACTATCATAGATTGTTGTAAAAACCCATCTGGTTCACGAATGTCCTTTAGGGAAGGAAATCTGCCGTCCTTACCCGGTCTGGCCTACATGTGACTCCAGACCCACAGCAATGTGGTTGACTCTTAACTGCCCTCTGAAATGGACGAGCAAACCATTCGCTTTTCAAGAAGGTAGCCCCATTTTTTCCCAAGGGCAATTAGCGATGAGCAATGACTGTCAGCGATGCCCTGATCCCATCATTAAACAAAAAGAGAAGTTGGAGTCAGTGGCAACGGAAATGGTCAATGGGTTTTATGTCTTTTCATGTTTGTTTTATATGTATAAAACCATCAACAGCACGGGGGCAGCAGAGGGTGGAGAGGGATCACCACTCCAGCCATCGATGCTTCCTGATCCACAATGGACCCCACCTGGAACAGAAGCGAACCTTCAGCCCCCTGTCTCTCCCGACTCAGGGAAGAGTGACTCCTCTGTTGGTTGCCATAGAAACGAGAGCCCGAGAAGCCCAGCAGACCAATCGCCGAACAGCCAGCAGGTGAATGGGATGGAGACCAGCAGCATTGTGCCCGTGAACACAGGGGGCACACAGCAGGCACTGACCATTGACACTCAGCTGAACCAAAACAAGAGCTCCAATGGACTTTCCTCAACATGCAACCCAATATTCAAAGGCTATGCAGTAGACAGCTTCCCAGATCACTGTGTAACCAACACACCTGGGAGTTCAACCTTTGTCAGATGTCCACCGCACAGTGTCCCTTGTTTTATTAGCCCCTCAATGCAGCATCCGTTGCTGCTCCCAGATATGGTCACTCCACAGTCCTGCCAAGGAAGTCCGGATCCCCAAGCTCCTCCGACTCCAGCCTTCCCTGTTTCCACGCCCTACTATACGCCCTTCTCGCCTTCTGAAGTGTTCACCTACCAGTCGGGAAGCCCAGGGGGCCTCCAGCAACCCCCGTTGCCAGAGAAACGACGCCTGTCTGCCAGCCAGGGATTGGCCAATGGAAGGTCATTCTCCCCCACGCTGCGAGGTGTTCCGGCTCCCGGGGAAAGTCCTGCACATCACGTGACATTCTCGCCCAGCACTTTGGATTTCTCGGTGCCGGCGTTGGCAGGTAAGCAGTCACGTTTTTCTCCACACGAGGTTACCCGGGTAACATCCCCTTGGGCCAGGAGTGCCGAATGGTCAGGGGTCATGAACTTTTACTGATGCTGGTTGGGAAGCTGAAAATTGACCCCCAAGCATACTGGGAAATCACCTGGCAGTTGTGGTTCCATTAAAGGTCCCAGGCACGATATCAACATCCCATACCATGCCCCCTTCAATAATGGGCAGACATTTCTAAAGGTTTCGAACATGGCTCCCTCGATACGGGCTGGGGAAGGCTGCAAGGGCAGCTGACAGGAGGAACCAGTATCCTCTCCCCTCCACCTCAGCTACAGAGTGATCCTGTTAAGACTTTCCAGCTGATTCAGCAAGCCCAAAAATCATGCTAATCATGGGATTCCCCTGACCCAGCGACCTCTGACTGGGTCAGAGGTGATGAGTACACCGTGGCATGCATGCCAAGTTACACCCCCCTTGCGGATTTTCAAGACCCTTGATCAGGTTGTCACTTTTCCCCCTTCCTGAGAGGACAAACTCCTTGAAGCACAAGCAAAATGCACCACAAGCAAACTTAACCTGACCATTTGCTTTTTCTCTGCAGACAGACATCAGGAAAACTACATAAGCGCCAAGTTTGTACAGGACACCTCCAAGTTTTGGTATAAACCGAACATCTCCAGAGACCAAGGTGAGCTGCCATGTGTGAATGAAGACTATTTTCTGTGGTGTAGAGTTGATTGTGACTCAGATCCACATACTGTATTCCTAGATCCTGTCAGACAGAATTCCTGGCTCAAGCCTTCAAATTCACATGTACCAGAGACCGGGCTCTTGGAGTATTGGGGATGTGTGGATGACCACATCTCATTGAAAATCCTTCTCTGCTACTGCTAGTGAGAGATTGATATGGGAGGTAGTGGTGCAATGGTATTGTCGCTGGACTCATAATCCAGGGACTCAGTACTCTGGGACCAGGGTTTGAATCCCACCACAGCAGATTCAGCAAATGATGACCGTTGCTGTAAAAACCCTTTAGGGAAGGAAATCTGCTGTCCTTATCTAGTCAAGCCAATATGTGATTCCAGATCCACGCCAATGTGGTTGACTCGTAAAATGCCCTCTGAAATGGCCAAGCAAGGGCAGTAAGGGATCGACAATAATTGCCGTCCTATCCAATTAATAAAAAGAACAGTTTAGGGCAAGTTTGGAAAGAGCGATGTTAAACTGTATCGCATGAAGGTAGATTTACCAGTATCTGGAGAGGAATTATTGGAAAGGGGACAATGGAATCGAGGTGGCATCACCTGTCAGTATAGACGTTTTCAAACCACTATAAAATTACCAATATATCCGATTTCCCGCTCTAATCCCACAATAATGTCACTGAGGGATATGTGGTAAACCACTGTATTGTGTTGTTACATGCCTGGGCTTGACCTGCTGGCTCCGCCTGTGGCTCCTCCCCTCGGGCCCCTGTATAAAGGTGGCTGGTCTCCGCCTCTGATCCAGTTCGGGATCAGAGGCCAGGAGGCGTACTGTTTAGTGTATTAAAGCCTCAGTTACGTTCACCACTCGTCGTGTGTTCATTGATGGCCTATCAGGATATACCATATCATGCAGGCTCTTCAAGGTCTGAAACGATTGGGTAATTGGGGTAAAGACGTGGCTCATTACATCTGCCTATTAAACCAGGCACAATAAAGACCCATTGAGGTGCCCCAAGAGATGCCTAAAATATGTCCAAACCTTCATCGGGTGGACCCATTTTTCAGGTGTCCTTGGCAACTGCCTGAAACAGGTGTCAGGCCCCTTACATTAGAAAGGCATCTGACAGCAAATGTTGCTTTTTTAAAATGAGCTGCAGTTCTCGCCCAGCTTGGTCCTTGTACAAGAGGCCGGCCAGCCCCTCTCTCCCTTCCAGTCACCCCTGCCCTGTTCTTACCTCCGGGTTGCTGCTGGTGAGGCAAGCAGCCTGGCATATTTAACCTAAGCGGGCTGCCTTAGGAAAGGAGGCCAAATAATTTCATATAGGCCCACAGCCCATTCTTGGGCCTCCTGATTCAGGCTCCTTCTTCTGGGGCACATTTTGGAGTTTTTCTTTGAAGTGCCTGTGCTCACAAGCAGCAGCCTAACCAGCTTGGCAATTTCAAATAGTTTCTTTGTCAGACTCGATGTACACAGTGTTCAGCGGTAACTTCCTGTTGTCGTAACATTGGGGTCCTTGTTTCAAAAATAGCCATGGGAACAGACCATTCAGTATGTGTCCACAGGAGAAGAGAATTAAGCCATTCTGAACACACTGCCATAGACAGCAACAGAAAGTTATGTCATTATAACCAGAGGAAATGGTTGCTGGGGGGGGGGGGCATAGTCCACAGAAGGCTCCCTCATCGGCAATTCATCTCAAAGCTCCAACACCCAACCTTCCTCACTGCTCTCTGTTTTCTCAAAGCAGCTGTAGTTAGTGCTTCGTGGTGGCAACTATTTTCCTCACCACCACTTGAGCCGGTGGGGGGGGGGCTGGAATATCAGGCCCAGAATGATACCCATAATCACAAAATTTACATTACGGGGAGAAGTTACATAAACCAGCGTTCGATTCCCTGCGATAGATTTATGGGGAAAACAGGGTAGATGGAGGGAAGCAATTTTCCCTGGTTAAGAAGGCAAATGAGATCTCTGGCTTTGTCTGGGCGGGCAAGACCCCACGAGTAAGGAAGGTAATGCTTGAGCGGAGTCGGGGAGAGGGCGGGATTGAGAGGATGGGGATATGTTTATAATGGGGAGCATTCCGAGTATGAGGGCGCTGGAGGAGAAGTTTGGGTTGGCGAGGGGAAACAAATTCAGGTACCTGCAGGTGCGGGACTTCCTACGTAAACAGGTGTCAACCTTCCCGCTCCTACCGCTAAGGGGGATTCAGGACAGGGTAGTTTCCAGAGGGTGGGTAGGAGAAGGCAGCGTCTCGGACATTTACAAGGAACTTATGGGGTCAGAGGAGACGCAGACCGAGGAGCTAAAACGCAAGTGGGAGGAGGAGCTGGGAGGAGAGATAAAGGATGGTCTATGGGCAGATGCGTTGAGTAGAGTCAATATGTCCGCAACATGTGCCAGGCTCAGCCTGATACAATTCAAGGTCGTTCACCGGGCTCACATGACAGTGACCCGGATGAGCAGATTCTTTCGGGTTGAGGACAGGTGCGCAAAATGTGCGGGAGGACCGGCGAACCATGGCCATGTGTTCTGGACATGTCCGAAGCTTAGGGGATTTTGGCAGGGGTTTGTGGACGTCATGTCCACGGTGTTAAAAACAAGGGTGGCACCGAGTCCGGAGGTGGCGATTTTCGGGGTGTCGGAGGATCCGGGAATCCAGGAGGAGAAAGAGGCAGACGTTCTGGCCTTTGCTTCCCTGGTAGCCCGGAGACGGATACTATTAGCTTGGAGGAACTCAAAGCCCCCGAAGTTGGAGGCCTGGCTATCTGACATGGCTAGCTTTCTCTGTTTGGAGAAAATCAAGTTCGCCTTGAGAGGGTCAATGTTAGGGTTCACCCGGAGGTGGCAGCCGTTCGTCGACTTCTTCGCGGAAAATTAAACGTCAGCCGGTGGGGGGGGGGGGGGGGGGGGGGGGGGGGGGGTAGTTTAGCTTAGAGTAGGGGGTTAATAAAGGTGGGACCTGTAAGGGAGGGAGACGGCTTTTGCACTATGTTTATAGTTTCATGTACATTGTTTATTGTGTTGTTATAATACCAAAAAATACCTCAATAAAAAATTAATTAAATTAAAAATGATCTAATTAATCTCTCCCACAGCGATTGCCCTTCTGAAAGATCGCGAGCCGGGCTCCTTTTTGATTCGAGACAGCAATTCATTCCAGGGGGCGTATGGCCTTGCCCTCAAGGTGGTGACACCTCCAGCGAACCTCAGCTCACACAGCACTAAAGGTATGTTTCAGTGTTAACCTGTCTCTGGGTGTGACTGTCGATGTTTTAGGTGTGTTTAGACTGCAGCTACCAACCTGACTTGAAGCCAGTAGCTGCCATTCCACTGCCAGGCTCCATTCAAAATTGCGCCTCATTTGAAGGAAATAAACTTCCAGGGGCGATGGAGGGGGAATGGGACGGTTTAGATTCTCCATAGAGAGTCAGTATAGACTAGATGGGCTGTAATGGCTCCCTCACATTCACTACCGATTGGACATCTCAACCCACCAACCTGAAAAGGAGACCAATGGAATTGAGGTGGCATCAGGCCATGGGCACAGCGGTGGGAATTCAGTGCCAGGCCAGACTGGTGGGGATGAGAGGGCCCTCCTGGAAATGAATGACTCCTGGGGCACTGAAATGGTCGGAATTTGACAGTAATTGGCTCCAAGGAAGGGGACAAGTCACATTGCTGGGTCTGGGGCTGGGATTGAAACCTCCTGCGGGGCAGAAGTGAAGTAACATTGATGTAATAATCCTCAGGAGGCCCACGGGGATGAACCGATTGATTTCCCTGTAAGACCCGTGGAATACGAGCTCCCCTGCTAACTGGAGGAGGTCCATCAGCTCGGGCTCAGAGAATCAACCCTTAAAAGCTGGCCCGGATTGGGACCGGCACGATCGGTAGTCCTGGTTGGGACCGGCACGATCGGTAGTCCCGGTTGGGACCGGCACGATCGGTAGTCCCGGTTGGGGCCTATGTGCTGTCTGCCGCATTGCGGCCTTTTACTTTTGGTTCTAAATAAACCTCCATCTGAATCCCCTTCTGGGGCGTCCCGAGCTTTTAGAATTGCTTTGTCCGATCCTGCGCTCTGCTCCAGGTTTTTCCACAATTGGTCACTGGAATATAAAAGGCAGCTCATTTTGGGCAACGGGTAGGGGTGGGGGTGGGGGTGGGGGGTCTGGGTGAGGGGTTTGGGTGAGGGGGGGTTTAGATGGGCCGAGTGGCCTCCTTTGTCTGTACAAATCTCTCTGTGGTGGGCTTGATTTCTCCACATTGTCATCGCAGGCGATCCCAACGAGCTGCTGGTCAGACATTTCCTCATCGAGACAGGCTCGAAAGGTGTGAAGATCAAGGGTTGTCAGAATGAGCCTCACTTTGGTAGGTTACTCCCTTTTCTTTACAATGCTGGATGTGGCCGGTAACATCGGGTATGAAATCCTCAACGCGCTGAATCCATTCACTGGTCACCAGGCACAGCGCCGCCTGTCCAGCTGCATCACTGTACCACTAACAAAATGTTCAAAAAGTAGAGCAGACTCACACACAACAGAAAAGTTCCACATTGGAGCAGCCAGGGTTCAAGCCCTATTCCAATCTCTGCGTCCCTTCAGTCCCCACATTGTGAGCATTCCTGACTTGCTGCACCATTGCTGGTCACACCTTTGGTTGTTGAACCAATTACTACACTTGAGAAATAATCTGTTTTGGATGTTTGCTCCATATGGGGAACTGGAACTGGGGGCAGTTTAAAAATGAGGGGTCTCCCATTTAAGATGAGGTGAGGAGAAATTTTCTGTCGAGACGGTTGGCAGCTTTTGGAAATCTCTTGCCCAGAGAGCGGTGGAGAGAGGGTCAATGGATATTTTTAAGGCAGAGCTGGATAGATTCTTGACTAACAAGAAAGATGAAAGGGTATCGGGGGCCGGCAGGAATGTTGGGTTGAGGTTACAATCAGGTCAGCCATGATCTCATTAAATGGCGGGACAGGCTTGAGGGGCCGAGTGGCCTATTCCTCCTCCTAATTCATATGTTTGTATGTATCATATTGTATCACAATATATAAACCAACACAGAAACACCATTCGGCCCATCAATTTCATATTAAGCTCCACACTTTCATTTCATCTATCTTCATATGACCATATTCTTCTATTCGTCCACATTCTCCCCACTCCCCGTGGGAGCAGGTCCCACATTCTTCCCACTCTCTGTGGGAGTGAGAGTCACATTCGCCCCACTCCCTGTGAGAGCGGGTCCCACATTCGCCCCACTCACAGTGGGAGCGAGTCCTGTCTTCTCCCCAATCCCAGTGGCAGCGGATCCCACATTCACCCCACTCCCAGTGGGAGCGAGTCCTGCATTCTCCCCATTCCCAGTGGGAGTGGGTCCCACATTCTCCAATTGGATTTATCAGTAAGTGTCTGAAATTTTACAGGCCTAGTTCTGGTGATGGGGATGTTTTTGTGATGTTCTGAGATGTTATATAAATGCAAGGTTTATATAAATGCAAGGTTTCACATTTTTTTTAAAAGTGAGTCTTCAGATACTTCTGCAGAATGATTGTTGGTTTGAGAACTAACTGGCCTTTGTGTTTATATCACACACAGGAAGTCTGTCAGCCCTGGTGTATCAACACTCCATTACTCCCATCTCCCTGCCTTACAAGCTGAAAATCCCAGACAAAGGTAACACATCCCACCAAACCGAACACACGATTGGCTTTTCGTCAAGGAATGGGAGGGGCAGGGGGTTGGGGGTGGTGTAGGACAGGAATTAAATACCTGGAGAATATTAGTGGAGATTCAGGTAGGGGTGCTTTAGAGACACAGCTTAATGGTCACACCGAGCACTCTGACCTCTCGTAAGGTAGAGACGGGAGAACGTTGCACTCATTGGTGTCTCTCCGGCTCCCTCACCTTCAGGAATAGTGAAGAAGGCGCAGCCAACACAAAATCGGCGAACATTTTAACCTGTCGGACACTCAACCTTCTGGAATGAGAAGAGTTGCTCTCCTGGGATGTGAGGGGGTTGTTCTGTGAGGGGGGGCATACAGCCTCAGAATATTTCAGGTGGCATGCTGGCACAGTGGTTAGCACTGCTGCCTCACAGCGCCAGGGACACGGGTTCAATTCCAGCCTTGGGTCACTGTCTGTGTGGAGTCTGCACATCCTCCCCATGTGTGGGTTTCCTCCGGGTGCTCCGGTTTCCTCCCACAGTCCAAAGTTGTGCGGGTTAGATGGATTGGCCATGCTAAATTGTCCCTAAGTGTCCAAAAGGTTAGCTGGGTTATGGGGATAGGATCGGGGAGTGGGTCTAGGTAGGGTGCTCTTTCAGGGCATCGGTGCAGATTCGATGGGCCAAAGGGCCTCCTTCTGCACTGTAGGGATTCTATGAATATGAATAATGGAGTCGGCCATTTTGGATCGAGGTGAGGAGACATTTCTTCACTCAGAGGGTTGTGAATCTTTTGGAATCCCAGTGTGTTGTGGATGCTCAGTCACTGGGTATATTCAAAACTGCGATTGGTAAAGTTTTGGACACAAAGGGAATAAAGGGATATGTGGAGTGGGCGGGAAAGTGGCGCTGAGCTAGAATATCAGCCATGATCATTTTGAATGGAGAAGCATGCTCGAGGTGTTGAATGGCCGACTCCTATTTCTTATTAGGCCTATGAGCAGAAAGACATCTTAGCGACCCTGGATGAGCATAGAGAAAAGGAAAAATGGAGAAAAGAAATTTGGAACAGGTTTTTCATGTGTGTTTCTCAGGGTTAAGTCCCAATTCTGGTGGAATCATGGACTGGGTATGGTATATTGGAATATTTAATGCTTGTGGTTAGGATTGTGGTTTACTTTCTAATATGTTTATCTGGCTTTGGTCTGCAAATCCTTGTAATGCTTTTATTTTTAATGAAGTAATTGCACTACAAACCAGCAGAACCGAATTATAAATAATCTGCGATCACTTATTCCTTAAAGCATTTGTCGTACGGACATTTAATGTCAAGCTCTAAGGATTTTTCTGCTGTTGGCATAAGGACTGAGTTTGTGTTAATTAGTGATGCACTGGCTCCCTCTGCTGGATGGTGCTTGCCATGGTTTGTGGCCTGGTTTAGCTTTAACTTTCTCCCCTCCTGAAGGACAACTGACTCTCACTGGGCTACTGTTGCAGGACACATCCGGGGTGTGCACTACCTTTTGTTGCAGCAAACCACAAAATGTATTGATATCATTGTTAATCCCTTGTTTCCTCACAGTCCCCTCACACAAACAGGGGCTGTTTAGCACACTGGGCTAAATCGCTGGCTTTTAAAGCAGACCAAGGCAGGCCAACAGCACGGTTCAATTCCTGTAACAGCCTCCCCGAACAGGCACAGGAATGTGGCGACTAGGGGCTTTTCACAGTAACTTCATTGAAGCCTACTTGTGACAATAAGCGATTTTCATTTCATTTCCTTCAGCTGTCAAGCTAAACAATGACAAGATGTGTAACTGGGAAGTATCATAGCTGGGGCAGATCCTGCCATCTGCATACCTTCTTGATATTGGGACTGCGGATTGAGCCTGGGAACTTCCAGGTCTGAATGATGTAGCTTATCCCTGGTTAGGCCTCATCTAGAATGCGTTCAGTTATGAGTGCCATGCTTGAGGAAGGATGTGAAGTCATTGGAGGAGTACAGAGGAGATTCACAAGAATGATTCCAGGAATAAAGAACTGTAACTATGAGGATAGATTGGATTTGGATTTGTTTATTGTTACATATACTGAGATACATTGAAAAGTATTGTTCTGCGTACAGTCCTGACAGATCATTCCGTACATGAAAAACATAGGACGTACATAAATACACAATGTGAATACATAGACATCGGGTGAAGCATACAGAGTGTAGTACTACTCAGTAGAGAAGATGTGTGGAGAGATCAGTTCAGTCCATAAGAGGGTCATTCAGGAGTCTGGTAACAGCGGGGAAGAAGCTGTTTTTTAATCTGTTAATGCATGTTCTCAGACTTTTGTATCTCCTGCCCGATGGAAGAGAGAATAACCCAGGTGGGAGGGGAAGAGGCTGGGACTGTTTTCCTTGATGAAAAGAAGGCTGAGAGAAGACTTGATGGAAGAATTCATGATCCTGAGGGGTATGGACAGGAAAACAGTGAGAAACTATTCCTGCTCCAGGGAGCGCCAAGAACGAGGCGGCACAGGTTCAAAATAATTGGAAAAAAGGGCAGAAGTGATGCAAGGAAGTATTTTTCACCCAGAGGGTGGTTTGGAATCTGGAACTAACTTCCTGATTGGGTGGTTGAGGCAGATTCAACCGAGGTATTCAAAAGGGAATTGGATTGTTATTTTGAAAAGGGAGAATGTGCAAGGTTATGGAGATAAGGCAGGGAGTGGGACTAGGTAGAATGCACTTTCAGAGAGCTAGTGCAGACTCGATGGGCCAAATGGCCTCCTTCCGCTCTGCAAAAATACTGTGATTCTGTTACTGGAGCCTTATGGGGATAGTTGCACAGTGATAACATTACTGGACTTGTAATCCAGAGGTCTGGATGAATTTTTAGAGACAGAAGTTCAAAACAGCCGGGGGAATTTAAATTATTTTTTTCCAATTAGGGGACAATTTAGTGTGGCCAATCCACCTACCCTGCACATCTTTGGGTTGTGGGGTGAGACCCACGCAGACACGGGGAGAATGTGCAAACTCCACACGGACAGTGACCCGGGGCTGGGATTGAACGCGGGTCCTCAGCGCAGTGAGGCAGCAGTGCTAACCACTGTGCCACCGTGTCACCCTGGGGAAATTTAAATTCAATTAATTAATAAATCTGGATTAATTAATGGTGACGAAAATACTGGATTGATGTAGAAACCCATCTGGTTCACTAATGTCCTTTAGGGAAGGAAATCTGCCGTCCTTACCTGGTCTGGCCTACATGTGACTCCAGACCCACAGCAATGTGGTTGATTCTTAACTGGCCAAACAAGTCACTCAGTCCTATCAAAACTGCTGCAGAAAGTAGCTCTGTGGGTGTACCTACACCACAGGGATCGCAGCGGTTCAAGAAGGCAGCTCACCACCACCTTCTCCAGGGGCAATAAATGCTGGAGCACTCACATCCCAAGAACAAATTTCTAAAACAAAAATCTGATGCAGTGTCTAATATCCGTGAAAACCTGTGGAAATTCAAAGAAACGCCATTTTGTGAGTGGAGGAAGTAACTGACAGTAATCGGCTGTGCCGTTCCCCTTCCAGATCCCTTGGATGAAACTCAGGAGAGCGTTGTCCCCGGCAACACCAGTACTGCTGCAGAGTTGCTCAAACAGGGAGCAGGTGAGGACTACAGCCTCCATGTCATGAGGTAGCACCGAATCACTGCCGTGCTGCTTTATTTTTAAAGAATGTACTTTATTCATAAAATCTTTGAAAAGACATTGCATAACAATTTAAATTTTGCATCACTGTACATGAAGATTTATTGCACATTTATTGTATGTGGCCCTCTGAGGCACCTCACTACACGTAGAAATTGAAGTTATGGGGCGGCAAATTTGCACAATGGTTAGCATTGCTGCCTCACGGCGCCGAGGTCCCAGGTTCGATCCCGGCTCTGGGCCACTGTCCGTGTGGAGTTTGCACATTCTCCCTGTGGCTGCGTGGGTTTCGTCCCCACAACCCAAAGATGTGCAGGGTGGGTGGATTGGCCACGCTAAATTGCCCTTAATTGGAAAAAATGAATTGGGTACTCTAAAAAAAAATTTTTTTTAATTTTCTAAAATGAAGTTATATTCATAATATAACTTCCATGTCAAACATTCTCTGGTGCATCCGACCCGAGGGGTATTACACAGTATTCAGCGCCTTGGGATACTGTTCTGGAGGGCCTGAGGCAATGGCCCTTCCCCATTGGGCCTTTTTGGCAGTTGCTTCAAGCTGTGTGGAATGTGCTGGTCGGTAACGGTCAGTCTTTTTTTAATATAAATTTAGAGTACCCAATTCATTTTTCCCAATTAAGGGGCAATTTAGCATGGCCAATCCACCTAGCCTGTACATCTTTGGGTAGCGGGGGCGAAACCCACGCAGACACGGGGAGAATGTGCAAATTCCACACGGTCAGTGAGCCAGAGCCGGGATCGAACCTGGGACCTCAGCGTGAGGCAGCAGGGCTAACCCACTGCGCCACCATGCTGCCCTGGTAACGATCAGTCTTTGCACTGGAAGACCAATAGATTTCAGGCAGATCAAAGTGTGCCTGCCGTGCTGTTAGGCTGATTGAAGAATGGAAACAGTGAGCCTGGTTTTAACTCCCTCAAAACCCATTCACCCAGGTCGAGCTAAAATCCGGTCCAATTCTGCACAGGCTGTGACCATTTCCTGGATTGGAAGTTTTGAAACATACGAGGAAACATAAGAGGAAGAGATGAGGAGATGTTTGTTTTTGTTGTGACCAGGAAAGCGCTGTCTGAAACGGTAACAGAGACTGGTTCAGCAGTAACTTCCAAAAGGAAGCCAGATGTATTGAGGAGGAAGATATTGCAGGGCTGTAGGGAAAGAGCTGGGACTAATTGGATAGTTCTTTCAAAGGGTCAGCAGGATATGATGGGCTGAATGGCCTCATTCTGTGCTGTGTGATTCTGTGACAATAGATAAGGATTCTGTTCCATTTGTTTGATGGATTTACTTTGTGATTATATTGACTTTGGAAATAGTTGTTCGTACCTGATAACGAACAGGCTGGCCTCAGAATCACAGGATTGTTATGGCACAGAAGAAGCCCATTCGGCCCATCATGTCTGCACCAGTCCTCCAAACGAGCATCGTGACTTAGTGCCCATTCCCCTGCCTTTTCCCCGTACCCCTGCTCATTGTTTCTATTCAAATAATCATCTAATGGCCTCTGGAATGCCTCAATTGGTACCTGCCTCCACCACTTCCAGACAGTGCATTCCAGACACCAACCACCCGCTGTGTGAAAACGTTTTTCTCACATCACATTTGCCTCTTTTGCAAATCACTTTAAATCTGTGCCCCCTCTCGTTCTCGATCCTTTTATGAGCGGGAACATTTTCTCCCAATCTACTCTGTCCATCCCCTTCATGATTTTGATCATCTCTATCAAATCTCCTCTCATAGAACAGAGAACATTACAGCGCAGTACAGGCCCTTCGACCCTCGATGTTGTGCCGACCTGTGAAACCACTCTAAAGCCCATCGACACTATTCCCTTATCGTCCATATGTCTATCCAATGACCATTTGAATGTCCTTAGTGTTGGCGAGTCCACTACTGTTGCAGGCAGGGCATTCCACACCCTTACTACTCTCTGAGTAAAGAACCTACCTCTGACATCTGTCCTATATCTATCGCCCCTCAATTTAAAGCTATGTCCCCTCGTGCTAGACATCACCATCCGAGGAAAAAGGCTCTCAGTGTCCACCCTATCCAATCCTCTGATCATCTTGTATGCCTCAATTAAGTCACCTCTTAACCTTCTCTCCAAAGGAATCAGCCTCAAGTCCCGCAGCCTTTCCTCATAAGATCTTCCCTCCATACCAGGCAACATTCTGGTAAATCTCCTCTGCACCCTTTCCAATGCTTCCACATCCGACTTCTTCTCTTCAGTCCCAACCTCATAACTGAAGTTTCTCATCCCTGGAACCGGTCTTGTAAACCTCTTCTGCACCCTCTCCACTGCATTCACATCCTTCCTATAGTGTGGCACCCAGAACTGTCCTCAGTATTCCAGCTGAGGTCTTCTACAAGTTCATCGTAACCTCCTTACTCTTGTCCTCTATGCACAGAATACCGCATGCTTTATTAACTGCTCTCTCCACCTGTCCTAATTTAATTGGTTTACACGAGTCAGTTCCATAGTACGTTAAATACTTAATATTTAAAAACTTTTAGTGCTTACGTTGTTGTCCTTAAAAAAAAGAAGGTTCATTTTAAGTGCCTCCTTAGAAGGTCACAGTGGATACAATTCACGGAAACATGGGATACTGATTCACTCAATGTGTGGACATGGCCAACTTCCAACACAGTGTTACACAGTATGTACAGCACAGAAGCAGGCCATTCAACCCATCGGGTCCTTGCTGTCTCCACGGGAACCTTGTCCCGCACTCTTCTTCATCTAATTTCATCTACTCCAGCTTAGGGACCCCTTATTCTGGTGGCTTTTATCTCTCTCCTACCAAACCGTTGCATACTCGTAAAGATCTCCACCACAGATTATCTTTCAGTCCATCTCTTCTAGAGTAAAGAGGCCAGCCCATTAAATTTCCCTGATATAGCCTCTCAGTTCAGGTATCATACCATTAAATCTTTTTTGCATTTTCTTCAGTGACTCTATATTCTTTCTTTAATATGGAGACCAAACCGTTTGCAGTAGCCCAGGTGTGGTTGGACCAAGATTCGGTGCAAATTTCAACGACTGTATCTGTTTTTCTCTGCTACTTATTCAGAAATGAACCCCAATGCTTTTCTTTCAAAAGAAAATGGCGTTAGTAAGTTGCAGCACTACATTCAGTGATTTTGGTGATACAGAACTTGTATTGCTGAAATAAGAGACATGCTGTCAAGGTTTTTCATCTGAAACTCTTCAGGATTATCCCACAGTGATTGGGTAGATTGGGCACTTTTCAGGACCAAAAGTGGGGGCCTGGATTGAGTGTCTCAAAACACCAAACAACAAGTAAAAGTGGTCATTTCACCCTAATACTATGCAGTAGCAACACGAGTGGTATTCCCCATTAACAGGTGCTTCTGTCAAGTCAAAAATACATTCTGCTTATCACGAAATGTGGTATAGGAGGTTCAGAGACCGTGTGATGTCAGGTACGTAGGCCCTGTGGACGGGATTCTCCGTCCCACCAGCCCCGTATTCCTGTGCGGCACGTTCCCGTGGGCAGCGGGATTCTCCGTTCCCGCAGCCGGTCAATGGGGTTTCCCATTGTGGGCAATCCCACGCCATCGGGCGTGGGTGCGGTGCCGGCGGGCAGAGGATCCCGCCGAAACCCGCTGTATGTCCCAGCAACTGATACTATTACTCTCACGGATGCCCAGGTTTGTTTAATTCTGGCATTTGAGCTGTGCTGACACTGTGCTAGATAATCCAATATTCCTTCCTGGTTTTCAGCTTGCAACGTTCTGTATATCAACTCGGTGGAAACGGAATCCCTGACTGGCCCACAAGCAGTTGCCAAAGCAACCATGCAGACATTTGCCATGAAGCCTCGGCCCACTGCCACCGTGGTACATTTCAAAGTTTCAGTCCAAGGTATCACCTTAACTGACAGCCAACGAAAGTAAGCCGACATTGCTAAAAACTGTACCAACTCCTTTAACTCTGGCACATGACTTCTGCAAAATATGACACTGAGCCACAAAAGCAGATATTCGGTCAGACGATCAAATGTTTGAATATAGAGAGAAGTGTTTTAAAGGAGGAGAGTGAAATAGAGAGGGTGGAGGGGTTGAGGGAGGAGGGAAGTCCAGAGCTTGGACCAGAGGCAGCAGAAGGCACGTCCGCCAACAGTGCAGCGACTAAAATCGGGGATGCTCAAGAGGCCAGAATTGGAGAAGAACAGGGATCTTGGAGCGTTGAAGGGACTGGAGGAACAGAGAGATCTCGGAGCGTTGACGGGACTGGAGGAACAGAGCGATCTCGGAGGGTAGAAGGGACTGGAGGAGCAGAGAGATCTCGGAGGGTTGAGGAGATGGAGGAGCAGAGAGATCTCGGAGGGTTGTGGAGACTGGAGGAACAGAGCGATCTCGGAGGGTAGAAGGGACTGGAGGAACAGAGAGATCTCGGAGGGTTGAGGAGATGGAGGAGCAGAGAGATCTCGGAGGGTTGTGGAGATTGGAGGAACAGAGAGTTCTCGGAGGGTTGAGGGGACTGGAGGAGCAGAGAGATCTCGGAGGGTTGTGGAGACTGGAGGAACAGAGAGATCTCAGAGGGTTGAGGGGTCTGGAGGAACAGAGAGATCTCGGAGGGTTGAGGGGATTGGAGGAGCAGAGAGATCTCGGAGGGTTGTGGAGACTGGAGGAACAGAGAGATCTCGGAGGGTTGTGGAGATTGGAGGAACAGAGAGATCTCGGAGGGTTGTGGAGACTGGAGGAACAGAGAGATCTCGGAGTGTTGAGGGGATTGGAGGAACAGAGAGATCTCGGAGTGTTGAGGGGATTGGAGGAGCAGAGAGATCTCGGAGGGTTGAGGGGTCTGGAGGAGCAGAGAGATCTCGGAGGGTTGAGGGGACTGGAGGAACAGAGAGATTTCGGAGGGTTGTGGAGACTGGAGGAACAGAGAGATCTCGGAGGGTTGTGGAGATTGGAGGAGCAGAGAGATCTCGGAGGGTTGAGGGGTCTGGAGGAGCAGAGAGATCTCGGAGGGTTGTGGAGATTGGAGGAGCAGAGAGATCTCGGAGGGTTGAGGGGATTGGAGGAGCAGAGAGATCTCGGAGGGTTGAGGGGATTGGAGGAGCAGAGAGATCTCGGAGGGTTGAGGGGATTGGAGGAGCAGAGAGATCTCGGAGGGTTGAGGGGACTGGAGGAACAGAGAGATCTCGGAGGGTTGAGGGGATTGGAGGAACAGAGAGATCTCGGAGGGTTGTGGAGACTGGAGGAGCAGAGAGATCTCGGAGGGTTGAGGGGATTGGGGGAGCAGAGAGATCTCAGAGGGTTGAGGGGATTGGAGGAGCAGAGAGATCTCAGAGGGTTGAGGGGTCTGGAGGAACAGAGAGATCTCGGAGGGTCGTGGAGACGGGAGGAACAGAGAGATCACGGAGGGTTGAGGAGATTGGAGGAGCAGAGAGATCACGGAGGGTTGAGGGGACTGGAGGAACAGAGAGATCTCGGAGGGTTGTGGAGACTGGAGGAACAGAGAGATCTCGGAGGGTTGTGGAGTCTGGAGGAACAGAGAGATCTCGGAGGGTTGAGGGGATTGGAGGAGCAGAGAGATCTCAGAGTGTTGAGGGGTCTGGAGGAACAGAGAGATCTTGGAGGGTTGAGGGGTCTGGAGGAACAGAGAGATCTCGGAGGGTTGTGTAGACTGGAGGAACAGAGAGATCTCGGAGGGTTGAGGAGACTAGAGGAGCAGAGAGATCTCGGAGGGTTGTGGAGACTGGAGGAACAGAGAGATCTCAGAGGGTTGAGGGGATTGGAGGAACAGAGCGATCCCGGAGGGTTGGGGTGACTAGAGGAGCAGAGAGATCTCGGAGGGTTGAGGGGATTGGAGGAACAGAGAGATCTCGGAGGGTTGTGGAGACTAGAGGAGCAGAGAGATCTCGGAAGGTTGAGGGGATTGGAGGAGCAGAGATATCTCGGAGGGTTGAGGGGACTGGAGGAACAGAGAGATCTCGGAGGGTTGAGGAGATTGGAGGAACAGAGATCTCTCGGAGGGTTGAGGGGTCTGGAGGAGCAGAGAGATCTCGGAGGGTTGAGGGGACTGGAGGAACAGAGAGATTTCGGAGGGTTGTGGAGACTGGAGGAACAGAGAGATCTCGGAGGGTTGTGGAGATTGGAGGAGCAGAGAGATCTCGGAGGGTTGAGGGGTCTGGAGGAGCAGAGAGATCTCGGAGGGTTGTGGAGATTGGAGGAACAGAGAGATCTCGGAGGGTTGAGGGGATTGGAGGAGCAGAGAGATCTCGGAGGGTTGAGGGGATTGGAGGAGCAGAGAGATCTCGGAGGGTTGAGGGGATTGGAGGAGCAGAGAGATCTCGGAGGGTTGAGGGGACTGGAGGAACAGAGAGATCTCGGAGGGTTGAGGGGATTGGAGGAACAGAGAGATCTCGGAGGGTTGTGGAGACTGGAGGAGCAGAGAGATCTCGGAGGGTTGAGGGGATTGGGGGAGCAGAGAGATCTCAGAGGGTTGAGGGGATTGGAGGAGCAGAGAGATCTCAGAGGGTTGAGGGGTCTGGAGGAACAGAGAGATCTCGGAGGGTCGTGGAGACGGGAGGAACAGAGAGATCACGGAGGGTTGAGGAGATTGGAGGAGCAGAGAGATCACGGAGGGTTGAGGGGACTGGAGGAACAGAGAGATCTCGGAGGGTTGTGGAGACTGGAGGAACAGAGAGATCTCGGAGGGTTGTGGAGTCTGGAGGAACAGAGAGATCTCGGAGGGTTGAGGGGATTGGAGGAGCAGAGAGATCTCAGAGGGTTGAGGGGTCTGGAGGAACAGAGAGATCTTGGAGGGTTGAGGGGTCTGGAGGAACAGAGAGATCTCGGAGGGTTGTGTAGACTGGAGGAACAGAGAGATCTCGGAGGGTTGAGGAGACTAGAGGAGCAGAGAGATCTCGGAGGGTTGTGGAGACTGGAGGAACAGAGAGATCTCAGAGGGTTGAGGGGATTGGAGGAACAGAGCGATCCCGGAGGGTTGGGGTGACTAGAGGAGCAGAGAGATCTCGGAGGGTTGAGGGGATTGGAGGAACAGAGAGATCTCGGAGGGTTGTGGAGACTAGAGGAGCAGAGAGATCTCGGAAGGTTGAGGGGATTGGAGGAGCAGAGATATCTCGGAGGGTTGAGGGGACTGGAGGAACAGAGAGATCTCGGAGGGTTGAGGAGATTGGAGGAACAGAGATCTCTCGGAGGGCTGTGGAGATTGGAGGAACAGAGAGATCTCGGAGGGCTGTGGAGATTGGAGGAACAGAGAGATCTCGACGGGTCGTGGAGACGGGAGGAACAGGGAGATCTCGGAGGGTTGAGGGGATTGGAGGAACAGAGAGATCTCGGAGGGTTGAGGGGACTGGAGGAACAGAGAGATCTCGGAGGGTTGAGGGGATTGGAGGAACAGAGAGATCTCGGAGGGTTGAGGGGACTGGAGGAACAGAGAGATCTCGGAGGGTTGAGGGGTCTGGAGGAACAGAGAGATCTCGGAGGGTTGAGGGGATTGGAGGAGCAGAGAGATCTCGGAAGGTTGTGTAGACTGGAGGAACAGAGAGATCCCAGAGGGTTGAGGGGATTGGAGGAGCAGAGAGATCTCGGAAGGTTGAGGGGATTGGAGGAGCAGAGAGATCTCGGAGGGTAGAAGGGACTGGAGGAACAGAGATCTCGGAGGGTTGAGGGGATTGGAGGAGCAGAGAGATCTCGGAGGGCTGAGGGGATTGGAGGAGCAGAGAGATCTCGGAGGGTTGTGTAGACTGGAGGAACAGAGAGATCTCGGAGGGTTGTGTAGACTGGAGGAACAGAGAGATCCCGGAGGGTTGTGGAGATTGGAGGAACAGAGAGACCTCGGAGGGTTGTGGAGACGGGAGGAACAGAGAGATCTCGAAGGGTTGTGGAGATTGGAGGAACAGAGAGACCTCGGAGGGTTGTGTAGACTGGAGGAACAGAGAGATCTCGAAGGGTTGAGGGGACTGGAGGAACAGAGCGAGCTCGGAGGGTTGAGGAGACTGGAGGAACAGAGAGATCTCGGAGGGTTGAGGGGATTGGAGGAGCAGAGAGATCTTGGAGGGCTGAAGGGACTGGAGGAACAGAGAGATCTCGGAGGGTTGTGGAGACGGGAGGAACAGAGAGATCTCGGAGGGTTGAGGGGATTGGATGAACAGAGAGATCTTGGAGGGTTGTGGAGACTGGAGGAGCAGAGAGATCTCGGAGGGTTGAGGGGATTGGAGGAACAGAGAGATCTCGGAGGGTTGAGGGGATTGGAGGAGCAGAGAGATCTCGGAGGGTTGTGGAGATTGGAGGAACAGAGAGATCTTGGAGGGTTGTGGAGACTGGAGGAACAGAGAGATCTCGGAGGGCTGAAGGGATTGGAGGAGCAGAGAGATCTCGGAGGGTTGTGGAGATTGGAGGAACAGAGAGATCTTGGAGGGTTGTGGAGACTGGAGGAACAGAGAGATCTCGGAGGGTTGAGGGGATTGGAGGAACAGAGAGATCTCGGAGGGTTGAGGGGATTGGAGGAACAGAGAGATCTCGGACGGTTGTGGAGACTGGAGGAGCAGAGAGATCTCGAAGGGTTGAGGGGACTGGAGGAACAGAGAGACCTCGGAGGGTTGTGGAGACTAGAGGAACAGAGAGATCTCGGTGGGTTGAGTGGATTGGAGGAACAGAGAGATCTCGGAGTGTTGTGGAGATTGGAGGAGAAGAGAGATCTCGGAGGGTTGAGGGGACTGGAGGAACAGAGAGACCTCGGAGGGTTGTGGAGACTAGAGGAACAGAGAGATCTCGGTGGGTTGTGGAGATTGGAGGAACAGAGAGATCTCGGAGGGTTGAGGGGACTGGAGGAACAGAGAGATCTCGGTGGGTTGTGGAGATTGGAGGAACAGAGAGATCTCGGAAGGTTGAGGGGACTGGAGGAACAGAGAGATCTCGGAGGGCTGAGGGGTCTGGAGGAACAGAGAGATCTCGGTGGGTTGTGGAGATTGGAGGAACAGAGCTATCTCGGAGGGTTGAGGGGATTGGAGGAGCAGAGAGATCTCGGAGGGTTGAGGGGACTGGAGGAACAGAGAGATCTTGGAGGGCTGTGGAGATTGGAGGAACAGAGAGATCTCGGAGGGTTGTGGAGATTGGAGGAACAGAGAGATCTCAGAGGGTTGAGGGGTCTGGAGGAGCAGAGAGATCTCGGAGGGTTGAGGGGATTGGAGGAACAGAGAGATCTCGGAGGGTTGTGGAGACTGGAGGAGCAGAGAGATCTCGGAGGGTTGAGGGGTCTGGAGGAGCAGAGCGATCTCGGAGGGTTGAGGGGATTGGAGGAACAGAGAGATCTCGGAGGCTTGTGGAGACTGGAGGAACAGAGAGATCTCGTCGGGTCGTGGAGACGGGAGGAACAGAGAGATCTCGGAGGGCTGTGGAGATTGGAGGAGCAGAGAGATCTCGGAGGGCTGTGGAGATTGGAGGAACAGAGAGATCTCGACGGGTCGTGGAGACTGGAGGAACAGAGAGATCTCGACGGGTCGTGGAGACGGGAGGAACAGGGAAATCTCGGAGGGTTGAGGGGATTGGAGGAGCAGAGAGATCTCGGAGGGCTGTGGGGACTGGAGGAACAGAGAGATCCCGGAGGGTTGTGGAGATGGAGGAGCAGAGAGATCTCGGAGGGTTGTGAAGACTGGAGGAACAGAGAGATCTCGGAGGGTTGAGGGGACTGGAGGAATAGAGAGAACTCGGAGGGTTGTGGAGATGGAGGAGCAGAGAGATCTCGGAGGGTTGAGGGGACTGGAGGAACAGAGAGAACTCGGAGGGTTGAGGGGACTGGAGGAACAGAGAGAACTCGGAGAGTTGAGGGGACTGGAGGAACAGAGAGAACTCGGAGGGTTGAGGGGACTGGAGGAACAGAGAGATCTCGGAGGGTTGTGGAGACTGGAGGAACAGAGAGATCTCGGAGGGTTGTGGAGGAGCAGAGAGATCTCGGAGGGTTGAGGGGACTGGAGGAACAGAGAGATCTCGGAGGGTTGAGGGGACTGGAGGAACAGAGAGAACTTGGAGGGTTGTGTAGACTGGAGGAACAGAGAGATCTCGGAGGGTTGAGGGGACTGGAGGAACAGAGAGATCTCGGAGGGTTGAGGGGACTGGAGGAGCAGAGAGATCTCGGAGGGTTCTGGAGGAGCAGAGAGATCTCGGAGGGTTCTGGAGGAGCAGAGAGATCTCGGAGGGTTCTGGAGACTGGAGGAACAGAGAGATCTCGGAGGGTTGAGGGGTCTGGAGGAACAGAGAGATCTCGGAGGGTTGAGGGGTCTGGAGGAGCAGAGAGATCTCGGAGGGTTGTGGAGACTGGAGGAACAGAGAGATCTCGGAGGGTTGAGGGGTCTGGAGGAACAGAGAGATCTCGGAGGGTTGAGGAGATGGAGGAGCAGAGAGATCTCGGAGGGTTGAGGAGATGGAGGAGCAGAGAGATCTCGGAGGGTTGAGGAGATGGAGGAGCAGAGAGATCTCGGAGGGTTCTGGAGATTGGAGGAACAGAGAGATCTCGGAGGGTTGAGGGGATTGGAGGAACAGAGAGATCTCGGAGGGTTGTGGAGATTGGAGGAACAGAGAGATCTCGGAGGGTTGAGGAGATGGAGGAGCAGAGAGATCTCAGAGGGTTCTGGAGATTGGAGGAACAGAGAGATCTCGGAGGGTTGAGGGGATTGGAGGAACAGAGAGATCTCGGAGGGTTGAGGGGTCTGGAGGAACAGAGAGATCTCGGAGGGTTGAGGGGTCTGGAGGAACAGAGAGATCTCGGAGGGTTGTGGAGACTGGAGGAACAGAGAGATCTCGGAGGGTTGAGGGGACGGGAGGAACAGAGAGATCTCGGAGTGTTGTGGAGATTGGAGGAACAGAGAGATCTCGGAGGGTTGAGGGGACTGGAGGAACAGAGAGATCTCGGAGGGTTGAGGGGATTGGAGGAACAGAGAGATCTCGGAGGGTTGAGGGGACTGGAGGAACAGAGAGATCTCGGAGGGTTGAGGAGATTGGAGGAACAGAGAGATCTCGGAGGGTTGAGGGGTCTGGAGGAGCAGAGAGATCTCGGAGGGTTGTGGAGACTGGAGGAGCAGTGAGATCTCGGAGGGTTGAGGGGATTGGAGGAACAGAGAGATCTCGGAGGGCTGAAGGGATTGGAGGAACAGAGAGATCTTGGAGGGCTGAAGGGACTGGAGGAACAGAGAGATCTCGGAGGGTTGTGGAGACTGGAGGAACAGAGAGATCTCGGAGGGTTGTGGAGACTAGAGGAACAGAGAGATCTCGGAGGGTTGAGGGGATTGGAGGAACAGAGAGATCTTGGAGGGCTGAAGGGACTGGAGGAACAGAGCGATCTCGGAGGGTTGAGGAGATGGAGGAACAGAGAGATCTCGGAGGGTTGTGGAGACTGGAGGAACAGAGAGATCTCGGAGGGTTGAGGGGACTGGAGGAACAGAGAGATCTCGGAGGGTTGAGGGGATTGGAGGAGCAGAGAGATCTCGGAGTGTTGAGGGGATTGGAGGAGCAGAGAGATCTCGGAGGGCTGAAGGGACTGGAGGAACAGAGAGATCTCGGAGGGTTGAGGGGATTGGAGGAGCAGAGAGATCTTAGAGGGTTGTGGAGATTGGAGGAGCAGAGAGATCTCGGAGGGTTGTGGAGACTGGAGGAACAGAGAGATCTCGGAGGGTTGAGGGGACTGGAGGAACAGAGAGATCTTGGAGGGCTGAAGGGACTGGAGGAACAGAGAGATCTCGGAGGGTTGAGGGGATTGGAGGAACAGAGAGATCTCGGAGGGTTGTGGAGACTGGAGGAGCAGAGAGATCTCGGAGGGTTGTGGAGACTGGAGGAACAGAGAGATCTCGGAGGGTTGAGGGGACTGGAGGAACAGAGAGACCTCGGAGGGTTGAGGGGACTGGAGGAACAGAGAGATCTTGGAGGGTTGTGGAGACTGGAGGAACAGAGAGATCTCGGAGGGTTGAGGAGATTGGAGGAGCAGAGAGATCTCGGAGGGCTGAGGGGTCTGGAGGAACAGAGCGATCCCGGAGGGTTGTGGAGACTGGAGGAACAGAGAGATCTCGGAGGGTTGAGGAGATTGGAGGAGCAGAGAGATCTCGGAGGGTTGTGGAGATTGGAGGAACAGAGAGATCTCGGACGGTTGTGGAGACTGGAGGAGCAGAGAGATCTTGGAGGGTTGAGGGGATTGGAGGAACAGAGCGATCCCGGAGGGTTGTGGAGACTGGAGGAGCAGAGAGATCTCGGAGTGTTGAGGGGATTGGAGGAGCAGAGAGATCTCGGAGGGCTGAAGGGACTGGAGGAACAGAGAGATCTCGGAGGGTTGAGGGGATTGGAGGAGCAGAGAGATCTCGGAGGGTTGTGGAGATTGGAGGAGCAGAGAGATCTCGGCGGGTTGTGGAGACTGGAGGAACAGAGAGATCTCGGAGGGTTGAGGGGACTGGAGGAACAGAGAGATCTTGGAGGGCTGAAGGGACTGGAGGAACAGAGAGATCTCGGAGGGTTGAGGGGATTGGAGGAACAGAGAGATCTCGGAGGGTTGTGGAGATTGGAGGAACAGAGAGATCTCGGAGGGTTGTGGAGACGGGAGGAACAGAGAGATCACGGAGGGTTGAGGAGATTGGAGGAACAGAGAGATCTCGGAGTGTTGAGGGGATTGGAGGAGCAGAGAGGTCTCGGAGGGCTGAGGGGTCTGGAGGAACAGAGAGATCTCGGAGGGTTGTGGAGATTGGAGGAACAGAGAGATCTCGGAGGGTTGTGGAGACGGGAGGAACAGAGAGATCACGGAGGGTTGAGGAGATTGGAGGAACAGGGAGATCTCGGAGGGCTGAGGGGTCTGGAGGAACAGAGAGATCTCGGAGGGTTGTGGAGACTGGAGGAACAGAGAGATCTCGGAGGGTTGAGGAGATTGGAGGAGCAGAGAGATCTCGGAGGGTTGTGGAGACTGGAGGAACAGAGCGAGCTCGGAGGGTTGTGGAGATTGGAGGAACAGAGAGATCTCGGAGGGTTGTGGAGACTGGAGGAACAGAGAGATCTCGGAGGGTTGTGGAGGAGCAGAGAGATCTCGGAGGGTTGTGGAGACTGGAGGAGCAGAGAGATCTCGGAGTGTTGAGGAGATTGGAGGAACAGAGAGAACTCGGAGGGTTGAGGGGATTGGAGGAGCAGAGAGATCTCGGAGGATTGTGGAGACTGGAGGAACAGAGAGATCTCGGAGGGTTGTGGAGACTGGAGGAGCAGAGAGATCTCGGAGGGTTGTGGAGACTGGAGGAACAGAGAGATCTCGGAGGGTTGTGGAGACTGGAGGAGCAGAGAGATCTCGGAGGGTTGTGGAGACTGGAGGAGCAGAGAGATCTCGGAGGGTTGAAGGGATTGGAGGAACAGAGAGATCTCGGAGGGTTGTGGAGACTGGAGGAACAGAGAGATCTCGGAGGGTTGTGGAGACTGGAGGAGCAGAGAGATCTCGGAGGGTTGTGGAGACTGGAGGAACAGAGAGATCTCGGAGGGTTGTGGAGACTGGAGGAGCAGAGAGATCTCGGAGGGCTGAAGGGACTGGAGGAACAGAGAGATCTCGGAGGGTTGAGGGGATTGGAGGAACAGAGCGATCTCGGAGGGTTGTGGAGATTGGAGGAACAGAGCGAGCTCGGAGGGTTGAGGGGATTGGAGGAACAGAGAGATCTTGGAGGGTTGTGGAGACGGGAGGAACAGAGAGATCTTGGAGGGTTGTGGAGACGGGAGGAACAGAGAGATCTCGGAGGGCTGAAGGGACTGGAGGAACAGAGAGATCTTGGAGGGTTGTGGAGACGGGAGGAACAGGGAGATCTCGGAGGGTTGTGGAGACTGGAGGAACAGAGAGATCTCGGAGGGTTGTGGAGACTGGAGGAACAGAGAGATCTCGGAGGGTTGTGGAGACTGGAGGAACAGAGAG
Source organism: Scyliorhinus torazame (assembly GCF_047496885.1). NCBI lineage: Eukaryota > Metazoa > Chordata > Chondrichthyes > Carcharhiniformes > Scyliorhinidae > Scyliorhinus > Scyliorhinus torazame. The sequence goes on along the minus strand of NC_092738.1, from coordinate 27,001,954 downwards.
ATCTCGGAGGGTTGAGGGGATTGGAGGAACAGAGAGATCTCGGAGGGTTGAGGGGATTGGAGGAACAGAGAGATCTCGGAGGGTTGTGGAGACTGGAGGAACAGAGAGATCTCGGAGGGTTGTGGAGACTGGAGGAACAGAGAGATCTCGGAGGGCTGAAGGGACTGGAGGAACAGAGCGATCTCGGAGGGTTGAGGGGATTGGAGGAACAGAGCGATCTCGGAGGGTTGTGGAGATTGGAGGAACAGAGCGAGCTCGGAGGGTTGAGGGGATTAGAGGAGCAGAGAGATCTCGGAGGGTTGTGTAGACTGGAGGAACAGAGAGATCTCGGAGGGTTGTGGAGACTGGAGGAACAGAGAGGTCGCGGAAGGTTGAGGGGATTGGTTGAGGTAATGCAGATCCTACGGGAGTTTGGAGACTTTACGGGCTATAAGCTCAATGTGGGAAAGAGTGAGCTCTTTGTGATCCATCTGGGGGACCAGGGAAGAGGGATAGACGACCTACCGTTGAGGAGGGCGGAAAGGAGCTTTCGATACTTGGGGATTCAGGTAGCTAGGAGCTGGGGGGCACTGCACAAACTTAATTTGTCGCGGTTGGTGGAACAGATGGAGGAGTATTTTAAAAGGTGGGATGTGTTGCCACTCTCTCTGGCGGGTAGGGTACAGTCGATTAAAATGGTGGTCCTCCCGAGATTCCTTTTTGTATTCCAATGCCTCCCAATTGTGATCACTAAGGCCTTCTTTAAGAGGGTAAGCAGGAGCATTACGGGATTTGTGTGGGCGAGCAAGACCCCGCGGGTAAGGAGGGGGTTCTTGGAGCGTAGCAGAGATAGAGGAGGGTTGGCGTTGCCAAATTTGGGTGGTTATTATTGGGCAGCCAACGTGGCAATGATCCGTAAGTGGGTGATGGAGGGAGAGGGGGCGGCGTGGAAGAGGTTGGAGATGGCGTCCTGCAAAGGAACGAGCCTGGGGGCGCTGGTGACTGTATCGCTGCCGCTCTCGGTATACCACGAGCCCGGTGGTGGCGGCAACGCTAAAGATCTGGGGGCAGTGGAGACGGCACAGGGGTGCGACGGGAGCCTCGGTGTGGTCCCCGATCAGAGACAACCATCGGTTTGTCCCAGGAAGGATGGACGGGGGATTTCAGAGCTGGCACCGGGCAGGGATTAGAAGAATGGGGGACCTGTTCATTGACGGGACGTTTGCGAGCTTAGGGGCGCTGGAGGAGAAGTTTGGGCTACCCCCGGGAAACGCTTTCAGGTACATGCAAGTGAGGGCGTTTGTGAGGCGGCAGGTGAGGGAATTTCCGCTACTCCCGGCACAGGGGATTCAAGATAGGGTGATTTTGGGCGTATGGGTCGGGGAGGGCAAGGTGTCGGCGATGTACCAGGAGATGAAAGAAGAGGGGGAGGCTTTGGTAGAGGAGCTGAAGGGTAAATGGGAGGAGGAGTTGGGGGAGGAGATTGAGGAGGGGCTATGGGCTGACGCCCTAAGTAGGGTTAATTCCTCTTCCTCGTGTGCCAGGCTTAGCCTGATACAATTTAAGGTGGTTCATAGAGCGCATATGATGGGGACGAGGCTGAGCAGGTTCTTTGGGGTGGAGGACAGATGTGGGAGGTGCTCAGGAAGTCCGGCGAACCATGTCCATATGTTTTGGTCATGCCCGGCACTGGAGGGGTTCTGGAGGGGAGTGGCGGGAACCGTATCTAAGGCGGTGAAAGTCCGGGTCAAGCCAAGCTGGAGGCTAGCAATATTTGGAGTAGTGGACGAGCCGGGAGTGAGGGTGGCGAAAGAGGCCGGCATTCTGGCCTTTGCGTCCCTAGTAGCCTGGCGAAGGATCTTGCTAATGTGGAAGGAGGCGAAGCCCCCCAGCCTGGAGGCCTGGATAAATGAAATGGCTGGGTTCATTAAGTTGGAAAGGATAAAGTTTGCCTTGAGAGGGTCTGCGCAGGGGTTCTACAGGCGGTGGCAACCGTTCCTCGACCATCTCGCGGAGCGTTAGATGAAGGTCGGTCAGCAGCAGCAGCAACCCAGGGGGGGAGGGGGGGGGGACATCGTTCATTGGGGGGGGTGGGGAGGGAGGGAGGGGGAAGGGGGGGTTTCTCTGGGGGGCATTTGAGCAAGAAAACACATGAATGATCCGGAAACTGACATGTACGGGAAGAATCCAATGTACAAAGTTTTGTATCGTATTGACTTGCCATGTACATGTCTTGCCACACGAGTTATTTTTCTTTTCTTTGCGGGGGGGGGGGGGGGGGGGGGTTGTTTGTAAGGTGGATAATATTGTTAATGAAAAATTCTTACAAACATTTTTTTTAAAAAAAAGAACTTTCGAATCCAGGAAATCATGCTTTAAAAAAACGATTAGGTAGAGAGTGTTCCCACCTTGCTCAGTTTGCAGACGAGTTCTGTTGGTCTTGTCAATTTGTTCTGTATGTCACAAAAAACGGGTTTCACAAAACGTTTTTTAAAAATTATGCAAACGGTAAAATCTTTTCCATTTCCAAACCTATCCATTTCTTTTGTGTTCAACAGGATTTTTTTCCGACGTCATTACCCAGTCAACACAGTTACATTCTGCAATCTGGACCCACATGATCGAAGGTACGTTCACCCTCTGTTCAGGTAAAGTGAGCTGTTACCACTCCGATACTGTTACTGCCTTAGAGACGGTACGTGGCTAAAACTCACAAAATATGTCCTCTGATGTTGTTGCACCATTATCAATCAGACATTCCTTCGAAACTTAGTGCTCAGGGGGTGAGGAGCTGTAGCACTGGAGAAAGGAACCCATTGTCCCATTTAGCACTCCCAGGTCATATAACCACCCAACCAAATGCAGAGGCAAACTCCCCTGTGTTCTACCTTGCCCTCAAAAGACAAATGTGACATTTTCAACTGTTTCCCACACGAGCCATCTACTGGCCTCTGAGTGTGTGTTCCAAAGTAGGAGTAGCCTTGTGCTGTGGGCCCGATGCTCACTAGGAGTAGAACATAGAACAATACAGCGCAGTACAGGTCCTTCAGCCCACAATGTTGCACCGAAACAAAAGCTATCTAACCTACACTATGCTATTATCATCCATATGTTTATCCAATAAACTTTTAAATGCCCTCAATGTTGGCGAGTTCACTACTGTAGCAGGTAGGGCATTCCACGGCCTCACTACTCTTTGCGTAAAGAACCTACCTCTGACCTCTGTCCTATATCTATTACCCCTCAGTTTAAAGCTATGTCCCCTCGTGCCAGCCATTTCCATCCGCGGGAGAAGGCTCTCACTGTCCACCCTATCCAACCCCCTGATCATTTTGTATGCCTCTATTAAGTCTCCTCTTAACCTTCTTCTCTCCAACGAAAACAACCTCAAGTCCATCAGCCTTTCCTCATAAGATTTTCCCTCCATACCAGGCAACATCCTGGTAAATCTCCTCTGCACCCGCTCCAAAGCCTCCACGTCCTTCCTATAATGCGGTGACCAGAACTGTACGCAATACTCCAAATGCGGCCGTACCAGAGTTCTGTACAGCTGCAACATGACCTCCTGACTCCGGAACTCAATCCCTCTACCAATAAAGGCCAACACTCCCTAGGCCTTCTTCACAACCCTATCAACCTGGGTGGCAACTTTCAGGGATCTATGTACATGGACACCTAGATCCCTCTGCTCATCCACACTTTCAAGAACTTTTCCATTAGCCAAATATTCCGCATTCCTGTTATTCCTTCCAAAGTGAATCACCTCACACTTCTCTACATTAAACTCCATTTGCCACCTCTCAGCCCAGCTCTGCAGCTTATCTATATCCCTCTGTAACCTGCTACATCCTTCCACACTATCGACAACACCACCGACTTTAGTATCGTCTGCAAATTTACTCACCCACCCTTCTGCGCCTTCCTCTAGGTCATTGATAAAAATGACAAACAGCAACGGCCCCAGAACAGATCCTTGTGGTACTCCACTTGTAACTGAACTCCATTCTGAACATTTCCCATCAACCACCACCCTCTGTCTTCTTTCAGCTAGCCAATTTCTGATCCACATCTCTAAATCACCCTCAATCCCCAGCCTCCGTATTTTCTGCAATAGCCAACCGTGGGGAACCTTATCAAACGCTTTGCTGAAATCCATATACACCACATCAACTGCTCTACCCTCATCTACCTGTTCAGTCACCTTCTCAAAGAACTCAATAAGGTTTGTGAGGCATGACCTACCCTTCACAAAGCCATGCTGACTATCCCTGATCATATTATTCCTATCTAGATGATTATAAATCTTGTCTCTTATAATCCCCTCCAAGACTTTACCCACTACAGACGTGAGGCTCACCGGTCTATAGTTGCCGGGGTTGTCTCTGTTCCCCTTTTTGAACAAAGGGACCACATTTGCTATCCTCCAGTCCTCTGGCACTATTCCTGTAGCCAATGATGCCATAAAAATCAAAGCCAAAGGTCCAGCAATCTCTTCCCTGGCCTCCCAGAGAATCCTAGGATAAATCCCATCAGGTCCCAGGGACTTATCTATTTTCAGCCTGTCCAGAATTGCCAACACCTCTTCCCTACGTACCTCAATGCCATCTATTCTATTAGCCTGGGGCTCAGCATTCTCCTCCACAACATTATCTTTTTCCTGAGTGAATACTGACGAAAAATATTCATTTAGTATCTCGCCTATCTCTTCAGACTCCACACACAACTTCCCATCCCTGTCCTTGACTGGTCCTACTCTTTCCCTAGTCATTCGCTTATTCCTGACATACCTATAGAAAGCTTTTGGGTTTTCCTTGATCCTACCTGCCAAATACTTCTCATGTCCCCTCCTTGCTCATCTTAGCTCTCTCTTTAGATCCTTCCTCGCTACCTTGTAACTATCCATCGCCCCAACTGAAACTTCACACCTCATCTTCACATAGGCCTCCTTCTTCCTCTTAACAAGAGATTCCACTTCTTTGGTAAACCACGGTTCCCTCGCTCGACGCCTTCCTCCCTGCCTGACTGGTACATACTTATCAAGAACACGCAGTAGCTGATCCTTGAACAAGCTCCACTTATCCAGTGTGCCCAACACTTGCAGCCTACTTCTCCACCTTATCCCCCCCAAGTCACGTCTAATGGCATCATAATTGCCCTTCCCCCAGCTAGAACTCTTGCCCTGCGGTGTATACTTATCCCTTTCCATCATTAACGTAAACGTCACCGAATTGTGGTCACTGTCCCCAAAGTGCTCTCCTACCTCCAAACCAACACCTGGCCTGGTTCATTACCCAAAACCAAATCCAACGTGGCCTCGCCTCTTGTTGGCCTGTCAACATATTGTGTCAGGAACCCCTCCTGCACACACTGTACAAAAAACGACCCATCTAATGTACTCGAACTATATCTTTTCCAGTCAATATTTGGAAAGTTAAAGTCTCCCATAATAACTACCCTGTTACTTTCGCTCTTATCCAGGATCATCCTCGCCATCCTTTCCTCTACATCCCTAGAACTATTTGGAGGCCTATAGAAGACTCCCAACAGTGTGACCTCTCCTTTCATGTTTCTAACCTCAGCCCATACTACCTCGGAAGATGAGTCCCCATCTAGCATCCTCTCCGCCACCGTAATACTGCTCTTGACTAGCAGCGCCACACCTCCCCCTCTTTTGCCTCCTTCTCTGAGCTTACTAAAACTCCTAAACCCCGGAACCTGCAACATCCATTCCTGTCCCTGCTCTATCCATGTCTCCGAAATGGCCACAACATCGAAGTCCCAGGTACCAACCCATGCTGACAGTTCCCCTACCTTATTTCGTATACTCCTGGCATTGAAGTAGACACACTTCAAACCACCTACCTGAACACTGGCCCCCTCCTGCGACGTCAAATCTGTGCTCCTGACCTCTATACTCTCATTCTCCCTTACCCTAAAACTACAATCCAGGTTCCCATGCCCCTGCTGCATTAGTTTAAACCCCCCCAAAGAGCACTAACAAATCTCCCCCCCAGGAGTGCCCAACATCAATTCACATTGGGCCAGAGGAGATTGTTTTTCCAATAAAATATGTAAAAGTACATTACACACAAGTTCAAATTTGGCATTATGCAAAGTGCAGTACAGTACCATTTCTTTCAGCGCAGTACGTGGCCCTCTGACCTGCCTCACTACACTTACAATTGCATGTTCTATTTACCAGCTCTGACAAAGAGTCATCCAGACTCGAAACGTTAGCTCCCTTCGCTCTCCACTGATGCAGTCAGACCTGCTCAGATTCTACTGTTTTTTCTGTTTTTGTTTCTGATTCCAGCATCCGTTTTTTGCTTTTATCCTTTATTTAGCATGTATGTTTAAACTTCATGTCAAACATAACGGGTACAGATAACCTGAAGGGTTTTAAATGGTTTCCAGTCCCTTTGCACTGGCAAGAAGGCCTGAGAAAGTGGCCTTGGCCCATTGAGTCTCAGACAGTGGCCTTTCCCCATTGAGCCTTAGACAGTGGCCTTTCCCCATTGAGTCTGAGACAGTGGCCTTTCCCCATTGAGTCTGAGACAGGGGCCTTTCCCCATTGAACCTTAGACAGTGGCCTTTCCCCATTGAGTCTGAGACAGGGGCCTTTCCCCATTGAACCTTAGACAGTGGCCTTTCCCCATTGAGTCTTAGACAGTGGCCTTTCCCCATTGAGTCTGAGACAGGGGCCTTTCCCCATTGAGTCTGAGACAGGGGCCTTTCCCCATTGAACCTTAGACAGTGGCCTTTCCCCATTGAGTCTGAGACAGGGGCCTTTCCCCATTGAACCTTAGACAATGGCCTTTCCCCATTGAGTCTTAGACAGTGGCCTTTCCCCATTGAGTCTGAGACAGTGGCCTTTCCCCATTGAGTCTGAGACAGTGGTCTTTCCCCATTGAGTCTTAGACAGGGGCCTTTCCCCATTGAGTCTGAGACAGGGGCCTTTCCCCATTGAGTCTGAGACAGGGGCCTTTCCCCATTGCGTCTTAGACAGGGGCCTTTCCCCATTGAGTCTGAGACAGGGGCCCTTCCCCATTGAGTCTGAGACAGTGGCCTTTCCCCATTGAGTCTGAGACAGTGGCCTTTCCCCATTGAGTCTTAGACAGGGGCCTTTCCCCATTGAGTCTGAGACAGGGGCCTTTCCCCATTGAGTCTGAGACAGTGGCCTTTCCCCATTGAGTCTGAGACAGTGGCCTTTCCCCATTGAGTCTTAGACAGTGACCTTTCCCCATTGAGTCTGAGACAGGGGCCTTTCCCCATTGAGTCTGAGACAGCGGCCTTTCCCCATTGAGTCTGAGACAGGGGCCTTTCCCCATTGAGTCTGAGACAGGGGCCTTTCCCCATTGAGTCTTAGACAGGGGCCTTTCCCAATTGAGTCTCAGACCGGGGCCTCTCCCCATTGAGTCTTAGACAGTGGCCTTTCCCCATTGAATCTGAGACAGGGGCCTTTCCCCATTGAGCCTTAGACAGGGGCCTTTCCCCATTGAGTCTGAGACAGTGGCCTTTCCCCATTGAACCTTAGACAGGGGCCGTTCCCCATTGCGTCTGAGACAGGGGCCTTTCCCCATTGAGTCTTAGACAGTGGCCTTTCCCCATTGAGTCTGAGACAGGGGCCTTTCCCCATTGAGTCTGAGACAGTGGCCTTTTCTCATTGAATCTTAGACAGTGGCCTTTCCCCATTGAGTCTGAGACAGTGGCCTTTCCCCATTGAGTCTGAGACAGTGGCCTTTCCCCATTGAGTCTGAGACAGGGGCCTTTCCCCATTGAGTCTGAGACAGTGGCCTTTTCTCATTGAATCTTAGACAGTGGCCTTTCCCCATTGAGTCTGAGACAGTGGCCTTTCCCCATTGAGTCTGAGACAGTGGCCTTTCCCCATTGAGTCGGAGATAGTGGCCTTTCCCCATTGAGTCTGAGACAGTGGCCTTTCCCCATTGAGTCGGAGATAGTGGCCTTTCCCCATTGAGTCTGAGACAGTGGCCTTTCCCCATTGAGTCTGAGACAGTGACCTTTCCCCATTGAGTCTGAGACAGTGGCCTTTCCCCATTGAGTCTGAGACAGGGGCCTTTCCCCATTGAGTCTTAGACAGTGGCCTTTCCCCATTGAGTCTGAGACAGGGGCCTTTCCCCATTGAGGCTTAGACAGTGGCCTTTCCCCATTGAGACTTAGACAGGGCCCTTTCCCCATTGAGTCTGAGACAGTGGCCTTTCCCCATTGAGCCTTAGACAGGGGCCTTTCCCCATTGAGTCTGAGACAGGGGCCTTTCCCCATTGAGTCTTAGACAGTGGCATTTCCCCATTGAGTCTTGGACAGTGGCCTTTCCCCATTGAGTCTGAGACAGTAGCCTTTCCCTATTGAGTCTGAGACAGTGGCCTTTCCCCATTGAGTCTTAGACAGTGGCCTTTCCCCATTGAGCCGTAGACAGGGGCCTTTCCCCATTGAGTCTGAGACAATGGCCTTTCCCCATTGAGCCTTAGACAGTGGCCTTTCCCCATTGAGTCTCAGACAGTGGCCTTTCCCCATTGAGTCTCAGACAGTGGCCTTTCCCCATTGAGACTTAGACAGTGGCCTTTCCCCATTGAGTCTTAGACAGTGGCCTTTCCCCATTGAGTCTGAGACAGTGGCTTTCCCCATTGAACCTTAGACAGTGGCCTTTCCCCATTGAGTCTGAGACAGGGGCCTTTCCGCATTGAGCTTTAGACAGGGGCCTTTCCCCATTGAGTCTCAGACAGTGGCCTTTCCCCATTGAGACTTAGACAGGGGCCTTTCCCCATTGAGTCTGAGACAGTGGCCTTTCCCCATTGAGCCTTAGACAGGGGCCTTTCCCCATTGAGTCTGAGACAGGGGCCTTTTCCCATTGAGTCTTAGACAGTGGCCTTTCCCCATTGAGTCTGAGACAGGGGCCTTTCCCCATTGAGCCTTAGACAGGGGCCTTTCCCCATTGAGTCTGAGACAGTAGCATTTCCCCATTGAGTCTTAGACAGAGGCCTTTCCGCATTGAGTCTTAGACAGTGGCCATTCCCCATTGAGTCTTAGACACTGGCCTTTCCCCATTGAGCCTTAGACAGTGGCCTTTCTCCATTGAGTCTGAGACAGTGGTGTTTCCCCATTGAGCTTTAGACAGGGGCCGTTCCCCATTTAGTCTTAGACAGGGGCCATTCTCCATTGAATCTGAGACAGTGGTGTTTCCCCATTGAGCTTTAGACAGGGGCCTTTCCCCATTGAATCTGAGAAAGTGGCCTTTCCCCATTGAATCTTAGACAGGGGCCTTTCCCCATTGAGTCTTAGACAGGGGCCTTTCCCCATTGAGTCTTAGACAGTGGCCTTTCCCCATTGAGTCTGAGACAGTGGCCTTTCCCCATTGAATCTTAGACAGGGGCCTTTCCCCATTGAGTCTTAGACAGTGGCCTTTCCCCATTGAATCTTAGACAGTGGCCTTTCCCCATTGAGTCTTAGACAGGGACCATTCCCCATTGAGTCTGAGACAGGGGCCTTTCCCCATTGAGTCTTAGACAGTGGCCTTTCCCCATTGAGTCTGAGACAGGGGCCTTTCCCCATTGAGTCTGAGACAGTGGCCTTTCCCCATTGAGTCTGAGACAGTGGCCTTTCCCCATTGAGTCTTAGACAGTGGCCTTTCCCCATTGAGTCTGAGACAGTGGCCTTTCCCCATTGAATCTTAGACAGGGGCCTTTCCCCATTGAGTCTGAGACAGGGGCCGTTCCCCATTGTGTCTTAGACAGGGGCCTTTCCCCATTGAATCTTAGACAGGGACCATTCCCCATTGAGTCTGAGACAGTGACCTTTCCCCATTGAGTCTGAGACAGGGGCCTTTCCCCATTGAGTCTTAGACAGTGGCCTTTCCCCATTGAGTCTGAGACAGTGACCTTTCCCCATTGAGTCTGAGACAGGGGCCTTTCCCCATTGAGTCTTAGACAGGGGCCTTTCCCCATTGAGTCTGAGACAGTGGCCTTTCCCCATTGAGTCTCAGACAGGAGCCTTTCCCCATTGAGTCTCAGACAGGGGCCTTTCCCCATTGAGTCTGAGACAGGGGCCTTTCCCCATTGAGTCTGAGACAGTGGCCTTTCCCCATTGAGTCTGAGACAGGGGCCTTTCCCCATTGAGTCTTAGACAGTGGCCTTTCCCTTGAGTCTGAGACAGTGGCCTTTCCCCATTGAGTCTGAGACAGGGGCCTTTCCCCATTGAGTCTGAGACAGTGGCCTTTCCCCATTGAGTCTGAGACAGTGACCTTTCCCCATTGAGTCTGAGACAGGGGCCTTTTCCCATTGAGTCTGAGACAGGGGCCTTTCCCCATTGAGTCTTAGACAGTGACCTTTCCCCATTGAGTCTGAGACAGGGGCCTTTCCCCATTGAACCTTAGACAGGGGCCTTTCCCCATTGAGTCTTAGACAGTGACCTTTCCCCATCGAGTCTGAGACAGGGGCCTTTCCCCATTGAGTCTGAGACAGGGGCCTTTCCCCATTGAGTCTGAGACAGGGGCCTTTCCCCATTGAGTCTGAGACAGTGGCCTTTCCCCATTGAGTCTGAGACAGGGGCCTTTCCCCATTGAGCTTTAGACAGTGGCCTTTCCCCATTGAGTCTGAGACAGTGGCCTTTCTCCATTGAGTCTGAGACAGGGGCCTTTCCCCATTGAGTCTGAGACAGGGGCCTTTCCCCATTGAGTCTGAGACAGGGGCCTTTCCCCATTGAGTCTGAGACAGTGGCCTTTCCCCATTGAACCTTAGACAGGGGCCGTTCCCCATTGAGTCTGAGACAGTGGCCTTTCCCCATTGAACCTTAGACAGTGGCCTTTCCCCATTGCGTCTTAGACAGGGGCCTTTCCCCATTGAGCTTTAGACAGGGGCATTTCCCCATTGAGCTTTAGACAGGGGCATTTCCCCATTGAGTCTGAGACAGGGGCCTTTCCCCATTGAGTCTGAGACAGGGGCCTTTCCCCATTGAGTCTGAGACAGGGGCCTTTCCCCATTGAGCCTTAGACAGGGGCCTTTCCCCATTGAGTCTGAGACAGGGGCCTCTCCCCATTGAGTCTGAGACAGGGGCCTTTCCCCATTGAGTCTGAGACAGTGGCCATTCCCCATTGAGTCTTAGACAGGGGCCTTTCCCCATTAAGTCTGAGACAGTGGCCTTTCCCCATTGAGTCTGAGACAGGGGCCTTTCCCCATTGAGTCTTAGACAGGGGCCTTTCCCCATTGAGTCTGAGACAGGGGCCTTTCCCCATTGAGTCTGAGACAGGGGCCTTTCCCCATTGAGTCTGAGACAGTGGCCATTCCCCATTGAGTCTTAGACAGGGGCCTTTCCCCATTGACTCTTAGACAGTGACCTTTCCCTTGAGCCTTTGTTGTGGCTGCCCCAAGCTTCATTACATACTGTAGCACGTGGTCTTGGAGCTTGGAATGTGCCAGTCTGCAAGACTCAGTAGTCAACAGCTCGTTGCAGAGACCGACAAGTTTCGGGCAGACCAACGAGTGTATTTGACAGAATTGATGATCCTCCAGCAGCTGGTGATGATCATCAGATCATCAGCAAACAGATGATGTTTGTCTTGGTGTGTGCCTCTGGGAACAGTCTGTACAGTGTAGAGACCTGCGTCACAGAGCTGCTCTGGCTAGACCCCAACAAGACCACTTTCCAGACCTGCTCCACAAAGACACATTCCAAAAGGAGGTGGACACCATTGGACCTGAGGAGATTGAATCCTATCAGTCTAGGTCTTAGCGACATGTCCTTAGTGCCCTGTTCAAGGCTGATGGTAAGGCTTACTTGATAACCTATCATGTTAGTGAGAAAATGAGCCTTTACATTTGAATGTGTTGTTTAGCTTAGCTCCTACAACACTGTGATTGCAAATCTTTACTGATTACCGCATAGCCCTGTGTATGGGATTCATCCAGGAATGAAGATAATGTGCTCCATTATCAGGCAGACATTCATCCGTTCATAAGCGGTTTTCATTTCATTTTCATTTTATTTCATTAGCACCTTGATCCCTGTGCAGAGGGGACTGTAATGTCACCCTAAATCTAACCACAAGGTAAAAACGTTTCTCCGCTGGATATTGGATTTTCTCACACCTGATTAATGCAGTAATCCTGATAATCTCTTTTTTTAAATGTAAAATTAGAAAAAGTAAGCTTTCCATCTCTAAATCCTTCAGTGCTGCATCTACTTTTGTTCTCTCTCGCACTCTCCCACACTAAGCCTTGTCTTTTTCAGGTGGACCAACGCAGACGGAACAACGTCAAAGTAAGTGGTTCTGGAAGTCCGCGGTGGATTGAGTCAGACACTGGGTTTGGGGAGGTGGGGGTCTGGCAGCTGTGAATCCGTCCGTCCGCAGATACCATTCTGGGCCTTGTGTTTAATCCTGGGTGGAGGGGGAAATGTAACACAGAAACTGACCAATTTCCCCATGGCAACGGAGCAGTATCAATTTTACCGAGCCAGTCACCTTCATGACTATCATCATTAAGGCCATGTACAGATATTCAGCTGGGATCTGCTCAAACCCTTGTCTTTGTGACATGCAAAACTATTTCTGATGCCAGTAAGTTTGCAAGGTATGAAGTTGTCCTGTGTTGCCCTGCGGATTAAAGTCTGTGTTGTGGTCTTGATGTTTTGATGTATCTCCAGCCCTGAATTCCTACAAAGATGTGCAGGTTAGGTGGATTGACCATATTAAATTGCCCCTTAGTGGCCAAAGATGTGCAGGTTAGATGGGGTTATAGTGATAGGATGAGGGAGTAGGCCTAGGTAGGGTGTTCTTTCAGAGGGTCAGTGCAGACTCGATGGGCCAAATGGCCTCCTTCTGCACTGTAAGGATACTATGGGGAATCCGTCCCTTAACAGCAGTGGAAAAGCTTGAACAAATACTGGTTGGGATTTTCAAAAGGCTTACATGGTTAGCGCCAGCCGGGATTTGAAAAGACGACACAGCTCAGACCCAGAATTCAGCAAAGCCTTAGCTTCCTAAACCCCCGCTTTTACAGGGGTGGCACAGTGGTTAGCAGTGCTGCCTCACAGCGCCAGGGACCCGGGTTCAATTCCGGCCTCGGGTGACTGTGTGTGTGGAGTTTGCACGCTCTCCCCGTGTCTGCGTGGGTTTCCTCTGGGTGCTCCGGTTTCCTCCCACAGTCCAAAGATGTGCGGGTTAGGTGGATTGGCCATGATAAGTTGCCCGAGTGTCCAAGGATGTGTCAGTTAGGTGGGGTTACAGGGATAGGGTGGGGGAGTAGCCGAGACAGGGTGTGCTTTCAAAAGGTTGGCGCAGATTCGGTGGGTTGAATGGCCACCACCTGCCCTGTAGGAATTCTATTTTAAAAATCTGGCCTTCAGTGGCAGCTACAACCCACACTGGCATGTAACAAGTGACTATGATTTCTGGCTCTCCTCTCTCTTCCAGAATGTTTGGTTTTGTGGCTAAGAAGCAAGGGAGCACATCGGACAACGTCTGCCATCTTTTTGCTGAGCTCGACCCAGAACAGCCCGCGTCAGCCATTGTGAATTTTATCACAAAGGTTATGTTGGGGCCCCAGAAGAGATGAGGCCGTGCACACAGTCCCTGCAATCAAAGAGGAGTCAACTGATGGAGCAAGATGGATGGCTACTTCTGAATCACCAATGCTGTCAGAAATGAAAGGAACTAAGCTTTCAAATCATCTGATTTTTTTTTAAATGCAAAAAAACGTCTTTCTCTGTTTAAGTTCAGCCAGACCTTGCTGTAGCTTCTATCTAAATATTCCCATGACCGGAGATTCCTTTCATATTTTAATTGAGGTTTCATTTGCTCCAGGGTCACAAAGGGACAACAGAAGGAAGGGCTTGACTCCATCGTAACCTCATTTGCCCTCAGAACCTTTCAGAGTAAACGCTAAGATAAGGTGGCTGCCTTGTATGGTGATGGTGCCTTGCTTTGGTGGGAGTTTTCAGTGCCTTGCCCATGGGAGCTCAGTCACTGGCAGTGCAGCATATAAACAATACAAATGGAGTTGCTCCCTGACGTTGTAAAAGGGTGTTGTCAGCTGATTAAAAACTGGCGCGTGACTTTTGGAAAGCAGCAACAGATTCAGGTTTCTGAATTCAGGAGTACAATATTCATAAGGGCACAAACCCCCTGTACTGGCAGATCCTTTGGGCTAGGTACACTCTTCTCCAATTGTAGCTGCATTGACAGGCTCCCCATGCGAGAACAAACGTGGAGTTCAGGGCAGGTCAACTCCCAAAATTAATTTAATTACTTTACAGAATGGTTGGACCAACACTGTAACAGTTCAGTCCAGATAAAAGCCAATTCCTGGGCTTTCTCAACACACACATACACACACATATATACATATTCACACATATGCACATACATTGACACACAAATCCCGGCCCATACTCAATTCAGAGCTAGGTTCAATCAACCTTTGTGTAAAATTGTGACTTGTTTTGCGTTTTTCTGACACGTGTCACAAATTTTTCACTGGTCTATCCTGTGCCCAACAGAATAAATGTTTCTCTTGTGCTGACCCACAGCTTTTTGGGTTTGTAGAAGCAAATGTGTCCGCATCTCACACCCGGATGTGTCGTCATCCTCAGACAATTGGACTGGTTGGAAGGTCCGTTATTCAGAGTTTAAATTCATTTCACCACCAAAAACATCACAACCACCTCCTGCCCCACCCCCTTCTCCCTGAACCGTTAACTCCGCTTCTCTCTCCACAGATGCTATCTGACCTGCTGTATATTTCCAGCAATTTCAGTTTTTAATAGAAGCAAATTTACTCCCTTCATCAGATCAAACTTTCCAAATTCCTCAGCAAAGTACAAACGAATCTAACACAGAATATTAAATTGACAAAGGTTCAAGCAAAATATTTTAATGGTCCACAAAATATAATACCACAGGCCCTCATTTATTTTATTATAATAATCTTCATTAATGTCACAAGTAGGCTTACATTAACACTGCAATGAAGTTACTGTGAAAAGCCCCAAGTCGCCACACTCCGGCGCCTGTTCGGGTACACAGAGGGAGAATTCAGAATGTCCAATTCACCTAACAGCGCATCTTTGGGGATTTGTGGGAGGAAACCGGAGCACCCGGAGGAAACCCACGCAGACACGGGGAGAACATGCAGACTCCGCACAGACAGTGACCCAAGCTGGGAATCGAACCCAGGTCCCTGGAGCTGTGAAGAAAACAAAGACAACCTCTCGATGCCTATTTGAACAGAAGCAATTTTCAGAGAGGACTGTCAACACCCAAGACCAAGGGCTGAATTTCTGCTTTGGGGGTGGGAAACGAGCTCGGTTTGTTTCTGAATCCCGAATCCACACCTCATGAAATGGTCGGTGTTGGGAAACCTCCACACCAGCCAGTGTCGGTATCTTCGGGCCCCTCCGCCTCCATTCTTGACCTCGGCAATGCCCAAAAATGTTGTTTCAAAGTGCACGCTGAGATCCCATGACAGCATTCCTGAGGCTTGGGTCGAGAGTATTCTGTATTCCCTGCAAGTTATAAAGTGTACTAACCCTTCCTTTATTCTGCTGCATCCTCAGAACAATAGCCACCGCTGCAAATAGTGTGACAATTTCCTATTTGCCACACCACATGCTTACCCTGGATGCTTTACCAGGTAATGGGTAGTTTTGTGTTGAGGGTTTGGGCCCCACTAAGTTGGATTTAAGGGAATGGTAGCACAGTGGTAATGTTACTCGGCTAGTAATCCAAAGGCCTGGTCCAATGCTTTGCAGACAAGTGTTCAAATCCTGTCACAGCAGCTGGGAGAATTGAAATTCAATAAATTAATTTTAAATAATCATTTGGTGGCACAGAACTTGCATATTTCTGAAAAGAGACGATTGTGTCAAAACGTTTTGGCTCACACTCATCAGGACAATTTGTAAGAATACCAATGTGTTGATCTGATGAGTGCAAGATGAAAAGCTTTGACAAAATGTCTTCTCAACAATACTCAAATTATGTTTTTTAAACCACAGAATAAAACGGTAGTTATTAATCATCATGAAACTACCATACTGTTGTCATAAATCTGGTTCACTAATGTCCTTTAGGGACCGGAATCTGCCATCCTAATCTGGTCTGGCCTACATGTGACTCCAGACCCACAGCAATGTGGTTGACTCTTAACTACCCCTCTGAAATGGCCGAGCAAGTTACTCCGTTCAAGGGCAACAAGGGATGGGCCTCGTCAGTGATGCCAACATTGCAAGAAACAATAGAAAAGAAAATTGACCTGCCCAAACTAATTTCACTTTGGTTCCTTACAGCCAGCCAGAAGGGTAATGTGCTAGGCACTCGCTCTATAATCATTGTACGTTGGGACTACCAGACTGTTCGAAGGAACCTGGGGCTGGATTCTCTGCAGCCCCGCGCCAAAATCGTGTTTGGCGCGGGGGCAGAGAATCAACTTTCATGCTGAAATCGGGCCTGGCGCCGATCCGGCGATTCTTCGGGACCCGAGAATCAGCGTTTTTGTGAATTACACCGTTGGGGGGCGGGGGGGGGGGGGGGGGGGGGGGGGGGCATTGCCAGAGGCCCGACCAGCGATCATCCGCTCCTGACCGTCCGAGTTCCCGACGGTGTGGAACTAACATGCTATGGCTGGTCGGGACTCTCACGTGGCGGTTGCGGACTCAGTCCGCACCGCCCTGGTGGGGGGTGGGGGGATCGGGCACCGGGGGACAGATTGGGCGGATTGGATGCAGGGGCGCGTGGCCGATCGGGGGGGGCCTACTTCTTGCAGCTGCCTCCGCGGTCCAAGTCCGCAATGGCACTCGGCGTGGCCGCCGCCGTACGCATGCGCGGACTCGAAACCGGAAGTGCGGGGGCCCATATCCACAGCTAAAGCTGCGAGAATCACTCTGGGTCCCTGACAGTCCCCTGCAGGGCATTGAATCGGCTCAAACTGTCTTCAGGAATCTTCGGAGTGAAACACCACGGGCGTCATTCTCCGCCGGCGGGAGTCTCCGTTCTGCCGGCGCTCGGGGGTTTCCCGACGGCGTGGGGGTGCCCCACAATGGGAAACCCCATTGACCGGCCGGTGTTACGGAGACTCCCGCCGGCCGGTCGGCGCAGAAATGTGGCGGGGCGGGTAGGAGAATTTCGCCCCACGTTTTTACCCTGGCGTGTGGACATAGTCCCATTTTGGGAGAATCCAGCCCCTGATCTTGTGCAGCAGTTCGCGTGCCCCGCTCCCACAATAAACCCTTGCATCTCGCCTGCAGAGTGAATCCTGAGGGAGTATGCATCAGCCTTGATGAATAATGTTGCAGTGAATCACTTGAATTTATCGAGCTGTCCTGGAAAAGTATTTTGAGTGTCAATGGCCTTTCAAATGATCATGTAAAATGCCATAGGGTGCTGCCATAAACTGTGAGCAGGAATCAGAAAGCTAGCAGTGACTGTTCAATGCCAGACTCCTTGATATATAATATATCGTGTGTGTATGTAATATATTCGATGTATATGAACTTGGTGACAGAAAATGGGGTATTATGAAATCTCTGAATGGTGTTCTAATGTTTGATGGATGGTGAGTTCATGCGATAGTTCTTGCTGTGCTTATTTTATTAAATATATAAATTTATTTTATTTGGGCGTGTAACCAGGCACTGTTTGCAAACACAATAGTTTCGAAATTTTACAACTGCGGTTAGCATTTCTCATTGGTTGCTGTGGGGAATGCCGAATTCACATTCTGAATGATCTGTCACAAAGTCATGGGCAGCGCACAGACTCCTACCTGCCTTGTGCATGCTCCAAGGTGCTTCACAGGAGTGTTAATCAGACATTTGATATTGAGCTACCTATTAGCACAGGTGACCCAAACTGAACAAGTTGTACTGGTTTCACAAGAGGGGGAAAGGGGAAATGGTTGTAAAGTCAGGTGGTGATCTTCAAGGTGAAGCTATGTGGTGGAGGTCAATGCAGTAATACCTATCCTCTTGCCTGTCACTGAAGCACCCTCATACCATATTGTGCAAAGTAGCCATCTCTGATGTGACTGAGGACCAGATGTGCCATTATTTCAAACTAATGAGTCGGTGAATAAGTTGCTGGTACACGCTCAAGTAAAAAGAGAGTTCACGAGCGTTCAGTTCAGTGAAGAAAAATATATTTTTATGTTCTTACTCAGATATAGACAGAGGACAAAAGTATTAATCAGAGAAATTTCTATTGTAATGATAGAGTCAGTCACAAAATGTCAACATGTCACTGCTAAATGTGTTGTAACCTTCATATCTAATGATGTATTCAAACAAATAAGACTCCCAGATAATTCAAGATTCAGGGCAAGAATCAGTCTGCCAGGAGCCTTCCTGGAAAAGATTCTGTGCCATATTTTTGCCTGGAGAGAGGAGGAAAGGGTGAATCAAAATGTTATTGATGGAAATAGAGTAGGTTTGGTAAGCTGTCTACTGGAAAATGCAGTTCTACGTTCAACCTAATGCACACAAGGTGAGAGAAATATAACTGCGGCTCAACAGTCTGGTTGAGGTGAGGTGCAGGTAGCCTGGCCCATTGGCATTGTCACAGGCCAGGGCCTCACAATGTCACTGGAAGTGGAGTGCCCTCAGAGTGCCTCTACCTGCTGGAAAATATTGAATGGGGCAACAGGAGAGAGAGACGCAAGTCAATGTGTTGAAATATTTGGGATGAAAGGGGAATTCAGCAATCCAAAGGTGAGGGGGGTTGGGGGGTCTCTCTACCACCGCCTCGCCCCACTCATGCGACCTCCCCTCCCCCCACCCATGCAGACGATTTAGAGACAACTGGACTATAGGCACTCGAATCCCAGCATGTTTGCCCATTATTGCAAAGGATAATTGTCCCTTCTGAATAATTGTTTGGAGGCCCTGAAAAGACTTCACCATGGGGGGGCGTGGGGGGAGGGAGGATGGATGGGCGATGGATTCCTCACCACCCAGAGTCACTGTGCATGTGGTTTAGTAATTTGTGGAGCAGAGGAACCGAATCTGAAGAGGTTGATATACACATTGGACAAAGTGGCAGAAAAAATTACCTATTTGAACAGCTTTCACCATACTGTATATTACATATTTTAATCAAAGTCTATAGTTTTATTTGTATAGTTCAGACATTTATTTTACCTGATAATGGAGAATTTATGGAAAAAGCTTTAGTCAAGAACGTATAATATATTATACTTATGCTGTTATTTACCTTGTGTGTAGTGTCTTATCAATCCTAAACAAGCTCCATATATTCCTTTGTGTGTATACCATGTGTTCATATCTGCTTTCCAAGTATACTACGTCTCTAAAGAAATGAAAGATCGCAATGTTTTCCTCTCCCGGCCCTTGTTCCTAACCCTTCACTGGAAGTCTTTGAAGATGGTAAATGATCAGGGTTGGGCAGGCCACCTAGCCTGGGACTTTAAGCCTTTGCCTCTGCTCGGGTAGCTGAATTCAGTCAGAGCAGTCACCAGCACCCCTCAGCTAATCAGCCCTCTAATGGATACTAGGCAAGGGACAAAACCTGGATCGATTGTGCTGCCTTTCTCAGTCGGATAGCTTGCAAATGTTCCCATGAAAAAAAATGATTGAGGAACAGGACCAAAGTATCTGACGGTGAGTAACATCACAACCAAAGCTGATTCTGTCCTCGTTACCTGGTTCATACAGCTCGATTGGGGTGTATTTATGTTTTTAATGCACTATGTTCATGGTGGGGTGAGGAGTGGGGTTGGTTTGTTGCCAAAACAACCATTTATTACCAAATTTTTAATCTCTATTCGCCAAAATTACAGTATCATCATGCGTGATTTGAATTCTTAAGAGAATATTTCAGCTTCGTAGTATCAGCAGTACTAAAACTGTCAGAGCAGCGCCTCCTGCTGAAAGATGTGTGACACTGTTGGAACTTGTTTTAAACGTTTCCCGTGCCAACTCAGAGTTTATAAGAATCATGTGCTGCAAAGTGTAACAGAATTTAATTTGTTAATAAAACACAGTTGCTAGAAATTATTTCCAAAAGTGCCAAGTTGCATTTACCTTAAATACTTTCTGGACACAAGACTCGCTACTGACAAGAAAGGTCCTTTCTGGCAACAAGAACTGTTCTTTATATAGCTCCTTTAACGTAATAAAACGTCCTCAGATGCTTCACAAGAGCATTATAAAAGATGCAATATGTAAGAAGACCAAAGACGTAGGAGGCATTGCTGGACCTCGTAATAAAACAGAGCAGATAAGGGAAGTTGATAATGGGGAGCATCTGGGGAATAGCAGTGACAATATAATTAGGTTTGATTGAGAGATATAGATAGTACAAAGATCAAAGTAATTGAGGAAAAGGCAAAACTTATGGAATGAGAATACAGTTTAAGGAAGATGAACTGGAGAAAAATATTGACAGCATAATAGTGGACAATATTTAAAGGAAAATCTTATAGAATTCAGAAGAAATATATTCCACTAAAAAATAAGAACAAACTAGACATGTGAGTGCAATGGATAAAGAGGATAAAATTAAATCTGATGAAAGAGGCATCCTGCAAAGTACATAAATGATAAAGGAGAAATGACAAAAAAAGAATATGATGAACTTCGAAATAGATTCTTAGGAAGTCTTGCAAGGTAAAGAAATAATTAGTAAAATCATCTGCAGGCACATAAATAACGAAAGGAGTTAGATAAGGATCTAACTCAAGGATGAGTAAGATAAACTCCCAGAAGCAGACACTGAAATGAGCGAGCATGAACAAAATCGGAAAACGCTGGAAATACTCAGCCGGCCAGGCAGCATCTGTGGAGAGAGACACAGAGTTAACATTCCAGGTCAATGATCAGTTCTGAGGAATGGTCATCGGTCTGAAATGTTAACTCTTGTTTCTATCTCCACAGAGGCGACCAGGCCTGCTGAGAATTTTCTGTTTTTATTGCCGATTTCCAACATCCGCAGTACTTTACTTTTGAATTGGGGTACAGGACAGATACTGACTGAGGAGGTTACCAAAGAGGAAATGATGACAGCAGAAGAAGTCGACGGGTATATTTGAAATGATTAGGACAGAAAGAAAGGAGGTACTGCATTAACGAGTCAAACTCAAGGAGGAAAGATCCCACATCCAGACAGATTGCACCAGCGGCTACTCGAAGCAGCTGCTGTGGAGACATCTCTACTACCCCCAGCTCCACATTTAGGCAAGTATGTTTTTTTTTACATGTTTCTGGTGGGAGCTTCCAGCAGCCCTTTTAAGGACATGGTTACACTTGGCAATCCTATATATAGCAGGCAGGATGTGTTCAGGGCAACCCAATTTCAGGAAAGGGGGGAGGGGCTCAAACAGATGTTGCCAATGAGTCCCCCCTGCAAGTGGTTTCTTGAATTGTCCAGGCAGAAGCTGTGGTTTGATCCTGCCCATCTTCACTGCTGTGGAGTTTTGTCTGGTGTTGTGAAAAAAGGCAACTAGCCCCAAGCAAACATATCAGGGGCAGCACGGTGGCACAGTGGTTAGCACTGCTGCCTCACGGCGCCGAGATCCCAGGTTCGATCCCGGCTCTGGGTCACTGTCCGTGTGGAGTTTGCACATTCTCCACGTGTTTGCGTGGGTTTCGCCCCCACAATCCAAAGATGTGCAGGGTAGGTGGATTGGCCACGCTAAATTGCCCCTTAATTGGAAAAAATGAATTGGGTACTCTAAATTTTGGTAAATAAATAAAAAGCAAACGTTTCAGGAAAAGGAAAACTACAATACAAGATCAGCACATCCAAGCACGAGTTCAGATCTGTCCAGATCCCACAGACACACACACACATGCAGACACAGACATACATAGACACACAGACGTGCACACAGACATAAAGACACAGACAGACACGCACACACAGATATACATAGAGACACAGATCTACACACAGGCATACACACAAACACAGAGAGACATGAAAACAAATGGCCTTCCTATAATATACCATGGGTTGTTCGGTATAACTTTACCCACCAGCTCACTGTAACGGAATAAGTCAAATACTCCACTGCCTCCAGTGGAGGGTAAAATCGAGTGGAGAGTCGAAACACTGTTGGAGCTGTCACTTTCCCATTGGCTGGGGAAAGTTGGAAAGCTGACCTTGCCAGTGATGTTCACATCCGAGAAATTAATAAAAGTAATGATGATCCACAAGAGGTGCAACAAATTGATGTTTTGGAATATTTTTGCCTGATGACACACAAACAGAATGCAAAATAACCAGTTTCTAAGGTGTGCTCTGAACGAATGACATTTCAAACTGGTTTCAGCATTGTTTGGTATTTACACCCTGTCATTTCCCATTGTACAAAGCTAATCCTGATGAATTGCAGCAGTGGGAAATACCAAGCTGAATTCTGAAGGCTATGCGTCCTGTCCAATCATTATTCTGATGCAGTTTGTCGCTGCTGACTCTCTGACTGGACAATGACATCTTCCTCCTGCCATGATGCTGAGCTTGTCCAAACAGCCCGTATCCTAGCTTGCACCAAGTCCTGTTCACCTATTGTGGTAGTATCAGGTATTGCGGTACCCGAGAGGCTGTAGACCATTGGGTAAACCTAGGAGTTTACCATTGGCTGTTTGGTATGTAGCTCCGCCCTGATAGGCGGGGTATAAGAACAGGTGCCGTCCCAGCAGCCCTCATTCTGTACCGAAGCTGCTGGGGAACAGATCTAGTCTAGTAAAGCCTTCAGTTATGATACAACCTCGTCTTCGAGTTTAATTGATCGTGCATCAATTTAATAGACTACTCTTAAGCTGAAAGAATGGATCTCCGAATCAAGCCGGAGTGTCTACAACTCAGCCCCCACGTGGAGAACTCGGCGGCGATATTTAAGCACTGGCTGGCGTGCTTTAAAGGCTACCTCGAGACGGCCGGAGGCACCCCCTCAGGAGAACAGAAACTGCATCTCCTGCACTCGAGAGTAAGCCCTGGAATCCTCTCCCTCATCAAGGAGGCGGAGGACTATGATGATGCGATCAAACTGTTAAAGGGACATTAAAGACGCCCTGTAAACCAGGTCTACGCACGTTACCTGCTTGCAACTAGACGGCAAAGCCCCGGGGAATTGCTGGAGGACTTCTACCGTGCGCTACTGGTGCTGGGCAGAAACTGTGGCTGCCCGCAAGTTTCGGGCAGTGAGCACACGGAACTTCTAATCCGGGATGCCTTCGTAGCAGGTATGAGCTCTTCAGAGATCCACCAAAGACGTTTAGAAAAGGACACCCTGGGACTGAGAGAAGCACGGGCCCTGGCAGGGTCCATGGATGTTGCCTCCAGAAACGCGCAGTCCTATGCGCCTGACCGCGCAGCGGCCCCCTGGGCTGCGTAGCATCCCGCAGCGGCAGCCCCACTGACCTTCCCCGTGTCCCCGCAGGCCTGCGCTGTAAGACGGCCCGCTAGCTCCGTTGGGCCCCGTTGCTTCTTCTGCGGGCAGGCGAAGCACCCCCGCCAGTGGAGGTGCCCAGCCCGCACCTCCACCTGCAAAGGGTGCGGCAAGAAGGGCCATTTTGTGGGGGTCTGCCAAGCACGAGCCGTGGCCGCGGTCTCCAACGACTCCGGACCGCCGCGGCAACTTTCCCTTCGGGCCCCAGGCGGCCAGCACTCACCACCACCCCCCTATCCGAAGGCCACGCCCAACCCACGGCCGCGCCCATCTTGCCCCTCGGACACCACGCTGGACGGATGGGCGCCGCCATTTTGTCCATCCCCGCCACCATTTTGTCCATCCCTGACCACCATGTGCGATCCATGGGAGACGCCATCTTGAATGGGGCCCCAAGCCCCCAGCACAGCCGACTACATGCTGCCCGATCACAACCCACAACTGCTCAATCTGGCCTCGGTGACGCTGGACCAAAATCGACCTTGGACACTCGCAACAGCAACGACGACAATCTTCATCAACGGCCACGAGACGTCTTGCCTGATCGACTCTGGGAGCACGGAGAGCTTTATACACCCCGACACGGTAAGGCGCTGTTCACTTGTTACCCACCCTGTCAACCAAAGAATCTCCCTGGCCTCCGGGTCACACTCAGTGGCGATAAAGGGGTTCTGCCTAGCAAACCTCACTGTCCAAGGCAGGAAATTCAACAATTTCCGCCTTTATGTCCTGCCGCACCTCTGCGCGGCTACACACCTGGGGTTGGACTGCCAATGCAACTTGCAAAGCCTCACTTTTAAATTCGGCAGACCCTTAAGGTCGACCCGCCTTCCCTGTTTGCGAACCTCACCCCGGATTGCAAACCTGTCGCCACCAGGAGCAGACGGTACAGTGCCCAGGACCGGACCTTCATCAGGTCAGAGGTCCAAAGGCTACTGAGGGAAGGGGTCATTGAAGCTAGCAACAGTCCCTGGAGAGCTCAAGTAGTGGTGGTAAAGACCAGGGAGAAACATAGGATGGTCATTGACTACAGTCAGGCCATCAACAGGTTTACGCAGCTGAATGCGTACCCTCTCCCCCGCATATCCGACCTGGTGAACAGGATCACGCAATACAAGGTCTTCTCCACGGTGGATCTCAAGTCCGCCTACCATCAGCTACCCCTCCGCACTAGTGACCGCAAGTACACTGCCTTCGAAGCAGATGGGCGGCTCTACCAATTTTTAAGGGTTCCCTTTGGTGTCACTAGTGGGGTCTCGGTCTTCCAACGCGAGATGGACCGAATTGTTGACCGGTACGGCTTACGCGCAACGTTCCCGTATCTTGATAACGTCACCATCTGCGGCCATGACCAGCAGGACCATGACACCAACCTCCGAAAATTTCTCCAGACCACGAAAATCCTTAACTTAACGTACAATTAGGATAAATGCGTCTTTAGCACCGACCGCCTAGCCATTCTCGGCTACGTAGTGCGAAATGGAGTTATAGGCCCCGACCCTGAATGCATGCGCCCCCTTATGGAGTTCCCCCTCCCTCACTGCCCCAAGGCCCTGAAGCACTGCCTCGGGTTTTTCAGTTATTACGCACAGTGGGTCCCCAACTACGCAGACAAAGCCCGACCCCTAATCCAGTCCACAACCTTCCCCCCGTCAACGGAGGCCCGCCAGGCCTTCAGCCGCATCAAAGCAGACATTGCAAAGGCCACGATGCGCGCCATCGACGAGTCCCTCCCCTCCCAGGTCGAGAGCGATGTGTCCGATGTAGCTCTGGCCGCAACCCTCAACCAAGCAGGCAGACCCGTGGCCTTCTCTCGTACCCTCCATGCTTCAGAAATTCGCCATTCCTCGGTCGAAAAGGAGGCACAAGCCTTAGTAGAAGCTGTGCGACACTGGAGGCATTACCTGGCCGGCAGGAGATTCGCTCTCCTCACTGACCAACGGTCGGTGGCGTTCATGTTTGATAATGCACAGCGGGGCAAGATAAAGAACGACAAGATCTTGCGGTGGAGGATAGAACTCTCCACCTACAACTACAAGATCTTGTACCGTCCTGGGAAGCTAAATGAGCCTTCCAATGCCCTGTCCAGCGCACGTGTGCCACTGCACAAGTGGACCGCCTCCGAGCCCTCCATGAGGACCTCTGCCACCCGGGGGTCACTCGCTTTTTCCACTTCATTAAGGCCCGCAACCTGCCTTACTCCATCGAGGAGGTCAGGACAGTCACCAGGGACTGCCAAATTTCCGCGGAGTGCAAACCGCACTTCTACCGGCCAGAGAGGGTGCACCTGATAAAGGTTTCCCGTCCCTTTGAGCGCCTCAGTATGGACTTCAAAGGCCCCCTCCCCTCCACCGACCGCAACACGTATTTCCTGAACGTGATTGGCGAGTACTCCCAGTTCCCATTCGCCATCCCCTGCCCTGACATGACCACAACCACTGTCACCAAGGCCCTCCAGGGTATCTTTACACTGTTCGGGTTCCCCACGTACATACACAGTGATAGGGGGCCCTCCTTTATGAGCGACGAACTGCGTCAATTCCTGCTCAGCAAGGGCATCGCCTCAAGCAGGACGACCAGTTACAAACCCCGGGGAAACGGGCAGGTAGAGAGGGAGAACGGAACGGTCTGGAAGACCGTCCTACTGGCCCTGCGGTCCAGGACTCTCCCCGTCTCCCGCTGGCAGGAAGTCCTCCCGGAGGCCCTCCACACCATTCGGTCGCTGCTCTGTACAACTACCAATTAGACACCTCATGAACGTCTCCTTGTCTTCCCCAGGAAGTCCTCCTCCGGGACCTCGCTCCCAACCTGGGTAGCGACACCCGGACCCATCCTGCTTCGGAAGCACGTGCGGGCGCACAAGTCGGACCCGTTGGTCGAGAGGGTCCACCTGCTGCACGCTAACCCCCAGTACGCCTACGTGGCGTTCCCTGACGGCCGGCAAGATAAGGTCTGCCTACGAGACCTGGCGCCCGCCGGAACCCCACGCGCACCCGAACCATTACCCCCACCCCCTCCCCCCCACAGCACCTCACTGGAGTTCGGTCCTCCCGCCGCTCCTACCTAGGCCATTTCACCCACTGACGCCCCCTACAGGCGCCCCCTCTTGTGTCAATCGTTTGCCCCACCAGCGCCGTCTAGGGGTGACGAAGCTGCCATGGAGGACGAAGCCACGCTCCCGGAGTCGCAGACGCCCGGACCCCCACCAGAATCACCACAGAAGCTCAGACGATCCAGGAGGACGACCAGGCCACCCGACCGACTGATTGCTTCACTGTAACTAACTGTAAATGAACCTGATTGTATATATCTTCCACGCTTGTAAATATTCATGGTATCTCCATATCTGATCATACCATGTTAAATGCAATTGTAACCACTGGCCACCACCCCTGCAACAGGGGGTGAATGTGGTAGTATCAGGTATTGCAGTACCTGAGAGGCTGTAGACCATTGGGTAAACCTAGGAGTTTACCATTGGCTGTTTGGTATGTAGCTCCACCCTGATAGGCGGGGTATAAGAACAGGTGCTGTCCCAGCAGCCCTCATTCTGTACCGAAGCTGCTGGGGAACAGATCTAGTCTATTAAAGCCTTCAGTTATGATACAACCTCGTCTTCGAGTTTAATTGATCGAGCATCACCTATCACCCTGCCCAAT
The DNA here is from genome assembly GCF_047496885.1 of Scyliorhinus torazame. Lineage (NCBI taxonomy): Eukaryota > Metazoa > Chordata > Chondrichthyes > Carcharhiniformes > Scyliorhinidae > Scyliorhinus > Scyliorhinus torazame. The sequence continues at coordinate 26,974,905 of NC_092738.1, read as the reverse complement.
GCTGGCTCCTGGCCCAGCAATGCTTCCATTTTAACATCCCCCCACCCCCGCCTTGTTTCCAAATCCCCCTGTGGCCTTGTCACTCCTTCTATCTGTAATCTCCTCCAGCCCCACAATTGGGGAGCTCTGTGCTAATTCACCCTCCCGAGCATCCCCAGTTTTAATCACTCCACATTTGTGACTGGCTCTTACTGTCACCCAACAGCTGCTCTTCTCTTCAACATCCACAACTGACAGAAACAAAACTTGCCAAAAATGGGGAGAAAAAGGAAACTGGGATCCATTAACCAGCCATGTTTCACAGAGCAGAATTATGTGAAATCAGTTGAACGAAATGTTTACAAACGACTCAAAGGTGCTGTTGAATATAAAACACGTGTGTTATTGTCTCAGAGTCCCAGGGAGACATCGCCTGCCCCTTCAGCTGATGAATCATTATTCCACGACTTGGAGGAAGCACTGAGGGTGTCAAGGACGCAGAATGTCCTCTGGGTGACGTGGGGGGACTTCAATGTTTATCCTAGGCCCAGCCATCTTCAGGTGCTTCATCAATGACATTCCCTCCATAATGTCAGAAGTGGGGATTGTTCGTTGATGATTACACAATGTTCAGTATTATTTGCGACTTCTCAGATACTTAAGCAGTCGATGTCCAAATGCAGCCAGACCTGGGCAACATCCAGGCTAGGGCTGCCAAGTGGCAATTTACATTCGTGCCACACAAGTGCCAGGCAATGACCATCTCCAACAAGAGAGGATCTAACCATCGCCCCTTGACATTCAATGGTATTGGCATCGCTGAATCCCCCATTATCAACATTCTGGGGGTTACCATTGAGCAAAAACTGAACTGAACTCATCACATTAATACTGTGCCTATCAGAGAAAGTCAGAGGCTGGGAATTCATAGAATCGCTGCAGTGCAGGAGGCCATTTGGCCCATCGAGCCTTTACCGACCCTTTGAATGAACACTCTACCCATGTCCACTCCTCCCTATCTCCATAACCCAGTAACCATCCCGGGACACTAAGGGACTATTTAGTACGGTCAATCCACCTAACCTGCACATCTTTGGACTGTGGGAAGAAACCGGAGCACCCGGAGGAAACCCACGCAGACACAGGGAGAACGTGCAGACTCCGCACAGACAGTGACCCAAGGCTGGAATTGAATCCGGGTCCCTGCCGCGGTGAGGCAGCAGTGCTAACCACTGTGCCACCGTGCCGCCATCTCTCGTTCTGTCATCTATTTTTGGATGATCTGAATGTTGGACCCATGTTGAAATGAACAATGTGGGACTGATACTGAGATTAGATTGTGTTCTCGCATGGGGAGCCTGTCAATGCAGCTACAATTGGAGAAGAGTGTACCTAGCCCAAAGGATCTGCCAGTACAGGGGGTTTGTGCCCTTATGAATATTGTACTCCTGAATTCAGAAACCTGAATCTGTTGCTGCTTTCCAAAAGTCACGCGCCAGTTTTTAATCAGCTGACAACACCCTTTTACAACGTCAGGTAGCAACTCCATTTGTATTGTTTATATGCTGCACTGCCAGTGACTGAGCTCCCATGGGCAAGGCACTGAAAACTCCCACCAAAGCAAGGCACAATCACCATACAAGGCAGCCACCTTATCTTAGCGTTTACTCTGAAAGGTTCTGAGGGCAAACAAGGAATTATTTGGTGAGTAACTCACCTCCTGACTCTCCAAAGCCTGTCCACCATCTACAAGGCACAAGTCAGGAGTGTGATGGAATACTCTCCACTTGCCTGGATGAGCGCAGCTCCAACAACACTCAAGAAGCTCCACACCATCCAGGACAAAGTAGCCTGTTTAATCGGCACCCCTTTCCACAAACATTCACTTCCTCCACCACCGACGCACAGTGGCAGCCGTGTGTACCATCTACAAGATGCACTGCAAGAGCTCACAAAGGCTTCTTAGGCAGCACCTTCCAAACCCACGACCACCCCCATCTGCAACAGTAATTTTCAAAGTCAGCGTCATGACCTGCAGCCGGGTTTCGGGAGGGTCGCGGGGCCACGCGTTGTGGTATTCCCGATTGCGGAGCCATGCGTCGCAGTGTTCCTGATTGTGGGAGGAAGAGCCCAACGGCAGGAGCAGCTTTCAGAATCCCGGCCGTTCCGTGCATGCGTACCCCCTCAGCAGTGCAAACGTCCAGAGCCCAGCCAGGCAGAACGCCTCCTCCTGATGTCAGCGTGCTGACCCCAGAAGCAGATCATTGTTTTAAATCGCTGGAGTCTTCCTGCCTGGAGTGGCAGCAGAGAGCAGGTCACGCGCTCCGTGCGCTGACATCACGTGTTCTGGGCACACGAGAGAGAGTCCTCCATTTTGTAGCTGCCAGCAGTGCTGGTGTGAGCTCCTCTGGTGAACAACCCATTGAGAAGAAGCTGAAAACAGGAACAAAGCAGCATAAAGATGATTATGTGAGGTGTGGGTTATTAATTGTGCCACTGCAAATCAGGATTCAAAGTTCATGTGTGATATATGCAGGGAAGTACTGGCAAGTGAAAGATTAAAACCCTCAAATCTTCAAAGATATTTGAAGACTAAGCATGGCGGGTTCGAGGCCAAACCCGCTTGATTTTTTCAAAGGATGCAGTGAGATCTTAAATCATCAGCTGACGTCCTCAGCAGAAATGGAACATTGAATAACAAAGCAAGTGAGATCGTGAGGATCAAGCAGACTCACCTGTCACATTAAAGGTAAGTGAAAATGGTGGGTTGCGAAGGTCGGCCGGCGCGGGTCGCGAAGGTCGGCCGCCGTGGGTCGCGAAGGTCGGCCGCCGTGGGTCGCGAAGGTCGGCCGGCGTGGGTCACGAAGGTCGGCCGGCGTGAGTTCGGAAGGATGGCCGGTTGGTAAAAATGGGTCCCGGGGAAAAAAGTTTGAAAACACTCATTAGAAGGACAAGGGCAGCAGACACATGGGAACACCACCACGTGGAGGTTCCCCTCCGATTCATTCACCCCACTGACCTGGAATTATATCGTTGTTACTTCACTGTCGATGGGTCAAACTGGAACTCCCTCCCTCACAGCACTGTGGGTGTACCTACACCATCAGAAAAGGAAGGATGTTCTGAGTTACGGGGAGAAGGCGGAGAATGGCACTAAGGGAGTTACTCATTTGGAGAACCAGTAGAGACACGGTGGGCTGAATAGCCTCCCATGCTATAACAAGTCTGATTGTATAATTCTGTGAAAGACAGCACTGCCAACAGTGTGGCACCCCCTCACTACTGCACAGAGAGGGGCAGACGAGATCATGCGCCCAAATCTATGGACTGAGGCTTAAACCTTCTGACACAGAGGAAAGAGTCTTTCCAACTGATCCACTCCCACCCATGTGTGATTATGTGTCTGATACTTGCCTGCATGTCATCATGCACTCCTACTTGTGTTAAGGGATTTCACAGTGGTATTCTCAGAACAACATGTATGCTGGGCTGACCCCATACACTGGATGATGTTGCCAAGAGACAGCAAGTGGATGACAAAGAGGAGCATTGCAGAGTTGATGGGCGGGGATGGAGATACAATGGAGATGTTTGCGTGTTGTGCCCAGTGCAGGAATGTCATATTATCAACTTTCTGTAATGATAGTAGGTATTTCAGACATATTATATTATATGGATTTGGTGCAGTATGGGTTAAAAGTCTGGGTTAGTGAGTATATGACTGCTGCAGTAGTGGTTTTAAAAATCCTGATTTGAAAGATAGCCAGGCTTTTTGGGAGCCAGAGGTGTAATTAAAGCACTGTAAAAGTTTGGGCTAAAGGTTTTTGTTTGGATTAAGAGGGCTCCCTGTGGAGTAGTTAGAGACTTGGCTGGGTAAGATAATGGGCTGGATTCTCTGGCCGCGCCCTCCCATCAACTGGAAATTCCCGCCTGAGGTCAATGGACCTTTACATGGTCCGCTTCCCGCCCGTGGCGATCTTGCGGCAGGCGGGGTGGAAGAATCCAGCCCAATGTAACTAATGGGAGTAGCTAGGGTACCAGGCATTTTTCAGAAAAGCAGTTTCGTTTTAGATTGGGATGTGAGCTGAAGTCAAGCATCTGCTCTTGATACAGTTCAGTTAAATATATGTCTGTAGGCAGACTAGCAGTTTCTTTCCAAACAGTTCAGAATTAATTGTGTGGCTGGAAGGTAAGCTGAATCAAGCTGAGAAGTAGCTTGATACGGGCGTCACGGTAGCACAGTGGTTAGCACAGTTGCTTCCCAGCTCCAGGGTTCCAGGTCCGATTCCCGGCTTGGGTCACTGTCTGTGCGGAGTCTGCACGTTCTCCCCACGTCTGCGTGGGTTTCCTCCGGGTGCTCCGGTTTCCTCCCACAAGTCCCGAAAGACATGCTGTTAGGTGGATTGGCCGTGCTAAATTGCCCTTAGTGTCCAAAAAGGTTGGGTGGAGTTACTGGGTTACAGGGAGAGGGAGGAGGTGTGGGGTTGGGTAGGGTGCTCTTTCCAAGGGCCGGTGCAGACTCGATGGACCGAATGGCCTCCTTCTGCACTGTAAATTCTATAATTCTATGAAAAAATACAGCCAACGTTCTGACAGGGTCAGGTCTTTCTTTAGTGGAGTATCCAGACATGGGGTCCCGGTTGTGGAGAAGTCCAGAACTAGGGGTCATAGTTTGAAGATAAGGGGTAAATCTTTTAGGACTGAGGTGAGGAGGAATTTCTTCACCCAGAGAGTGGTGAATCTGTGGAATTCATTCCCACAGAAAGTAGTTGAGGCCAGAACGTTGTGTAATTTCAGGAAGGAATTAGATACAGCTCTTGGAGCTAAAGGGATCAAGGGATATGGGGGGGAAGGCAGGATCAAGATATTGAACTTGATTAGCCATGATCAGAATGAATTGCGGAGCAGACTCGAAGGGCCGAATGGCCTCTTCCTGCTTCTATTTTCTATGTTTCTATATTCTGGTCATGTCCTGAACTTTGTACGCTTTTGGATCTCCTTCTTCAACACCATCTCAGGGATTCTTGGGAATGAGTTGGAGCCATGCCCGCTGGCGGCTATCTTTGGGGTGTCAGATTTGCCAGAGCTGCAGACGGGAGTGAAGGTGGATGCTCCTCGAACCAGAGGCTCCGGTTCCGCCCAGTGCTTTGTCCTGGTTGAGTGACCTTATGGAGAGTTCTTTACTTAGAGAAGATCAAGTACATCATGAGGGGGGTTGGCAGAAGGGTTGTACTTGAGATGTCAGGGTGTTCGGCATCAGGGTGTTCAGCATAGCAAGGGGGTGTAGTATAAGGGTGTTCGGCAGAGCAAGGGGGTGTAGTATAAGGGTGTTCGGCAGAGCAAGGGGGTGTAGAAAAAGGGTGTTCAGCAAGCAAGGGGGTGTAGTACAAGGGTTTTCGGGAGAGCAAGGGGGTGTAGTATAAAGGTGTTCAGCAAGCAAGGGGGTGTAGTATATGGGTGTTCAGGAGAGCAAGGGGGTGTAGTATCAGGGTGTCAGCAAGCAAGGGGGTGTAGTATAACGGTGTTCAGCATAGCAAGAGGGTGTAGTATAATGGTGTTTGGCAGAGCAAGTCGTGTAGTATAAGGGTGTTCGGCAGAGCAAGGGTGTAGTATAAGAATGTTCTGCATAGCAAGGGGGTGTAGTATAAGGGTTTTCAGCATAGCAAGGGGGTGTAATATAAGGGTGTTTAGCATAGCAAGGGGGTGTAGTATCAGTGTGTTCAGCACAGCAAGGGGGTGTGGTATAAGGGTGTTCAGCATAGCAAGAGGGTGTAGTATAAGAGTGTTCGGCAGAGCAAGGGGGTGTAGTGTAAGGGTGTTCAGCAAGCAAGGGGGTGTAGTATAAGGGTGTTCGGGAGAGCAAGGGTGTAGTATAAGAATGTTCGGCATAGCAAGGGGGTGTAGTATAAGGGTGTTCCGCATAGCAAGGGGGTGTAGTATAAAGGGGCTCAGCATAGCAAAGGGGTGGAGTATAAGAGTGTTCAGCATAGCAAGGGGGTGTAGTATAAAGGTGCTCAGCATAGCAAGGGTGTGTAGTATCAGTGTGTTCAGCACAGCAAGGGGGTGTAGTATAAAAGTGCTCAGCATAGCAAGGGTGTGTAGTAAGGGTGTTCGGCGGAGCAAGGGGGTGTGCTATAAGGGTGTTTGGCAGAGCAAGGGGGTGTAGTATAAGGGTGTTCAGCATAGCAAGGGGGTGTAGTATCAGTGTGTTCAGCATAGCAAGGGGGTGTTCGGCAGAGCAAGGGTGTAGTATAAGAATGTTCGGCATAGCAAGGGGGTGTAGTATAAGGATGTTCAGAATAGCAAGGGGGTGTAATATAAGGGTGTTTAGCATAGCAAGGGGGTGTAGTATAAGAATGTTCGGCATAGCAAGGGGGTGTAGTATAAGGGTGTTCAGAATAGCAAGGGGGTGTAATATAAGGGTGTTCAGAATAGCAAGGAGGTGTAATATAAGGGTGTTTAGCATAGCAAGGGGGTGTAGTATAAGAATGTTCGGCATAGCAAGGGGGTGTAGTTTCAGTGTGTTCGGCATAGCAAGAGGGTGTAGTATAAGGGTGTTCGGCAGAGCAAGGGGGTGTAGTATAAGAATGTTCGGCATAGCAAGGGGGTGTAGTATAAGGGTGTTCGGCAGAGCAAGGGGGTGTAGTATAAGGGTGTTTGGCAGAGCAAGGGGGTGTAGTATAAGGGTATTCAGCATAGCAAGGGGGTGTAATATAAAGGGGCTCAGCATAGCAAAGGGGTGGAGTATAAGAGTGTTCAGCACAGCAAGGGGGTGTAGTATAAAGGTGCTCAGCATAGCAAGGGTGTGTAGTATAAGGGTGTTCAGCATAGCAAGGGGGTGTAGTATAAAGGGGCTCAGCATAGCAAGGGTGTGTAGTATAAGGGTGTTCAGCATAGCAAGGGGGTGTAGTATAAAGGGGCTCAGCATAGCAAAGGGGTGGAGTATAAGAGTGTTCGGCAGGGCAAGTGGGTGTAGAATAAGGGTGTTCGGCAGAGGAAGGGGGTGTAGTATAAGAATGTTCGGCATAGCAAGGGGGTGTAGTATAAAGGTGCTCAGCATAGCAAGGGTGTGTCGTATAAGGGTGTTCGGCGGAGCAAGGGGGTGTACTATAAGGGTGTTTGGCAGAGCAAGGGGGTGTAGTATCAGGGTGTTCAGCATAGCAAGGGGGTGTAGTATCAGGGTGTTTGGCAGAGCAAGGGGATGTAGTCTAAGTGTGTTCGGCATAGCAAGAGGGTGTAGTATAAGGGTGTTCAGCATTGCTAGGGGATGTAGTCTAAGTGTGTTCGGCATAGCAAGGGGGTGTAGTATAAGGGTGTTCAGCATAGCAAGAGGATGTAGTATAAGGGTGTTCGGCAGAGCAAGGGGGTGTAGTATAAGGGTGTTCAGCATGGCAAGGAGGTGTAGTATAAGGGTGTTTGGCAGAGCAAGGGGGTGTAGTATCAGTGTGTTCAGCATAGCAACGGGGTGTAGTATAACGGTGTTCGGCATAGAAAGGGAGTGTAGTATCAGTGTGTTCAGCATAGCATTAGGGTGTTGAGCAGAGCAAGGGTTAATGTGGGACTGGCGAACAGCACCGCCCACTGTATGATGTAGAAAATCACATGACCAGAGACAGACTTGGAGAGACTTGAGTAGAAGTAATGCATTCTGGGAGGACTAACAAGGCAAGGGAATATACAATGAATGGTAGGACCCTAGGAAGAACAGAGGAACCTTGGTGGGCAGCACGGTAGCATTGTGGATAGCACAATTGCTTCACAGCTCCAGGGTCCCAGGTTCGATTCCGGCTTGGGTCACTGTATGTGCGGAGCCTGCACATCCTCCCCGTGTGTGCGTGGGTTTCCTCCGGGTGCTCCGGTTTCCTCCCACAGTCCAAAGATGTGCAGGTTAGGTGGATTGGCCATGATAAATTGCCCTTAGTGTCCAAAATTGACCTTAGTGTTGGGTGGGGTTACTGGGGTATGGGGATAGGGTGGAGGTGCTGACCTCTTTCCAAGAGCTGGTGCAGACTCGATGGGCCGAATGGCCTCCTTCTGCACTGTAAATGCTATGATAACCTATGTCCAAAGATCCCTGAAGACAGCAGGGCAGGTAGATAAGATGGTTAAGAAGGCATATGGGATACTTGCCTTTATTAGGCATAGAATATAAGAGCAGGGAGGTTATGATGGAGCTGTACAGAATGTTGGTTAGGCCATAGCAACAGTACTGTGTGCAGTTTTGGTCACCACAGTATAGGAAGGATGTGATCGCACTAGAGAGGGTGCAGAGGAGATTCACCAGGATGTTGCCAGGGTTAGAGCGTTTCAGCTGTGAAGAGAGACTGGTTAGGCTGGGGTTGTTCTCCTTGGAGCAGAGAAGGCTGAGGGGGACCCGATTGAGGTGTATAAAATTATGAGGGGCCTAGATAAGGTAGATAGGAAAAGTTTTTCCTTTTAGTAGAGGGGTCAGTAACCAGGGGCATAGATTTAAGTAAGGGGCAGGAGATTTAGAGAGGATGTGAAAAAACACTTTCACCCAGAGGGTGGTGGGAGTCTGAAGCTCTCTGCCTGAAAGGATGGTCGAGGCAAAAACCGTCATAACATTTAAGAAATATTTAGATGAGCAATTGAAACACCACAGCATACAAGGCTACGGATCAAGTGCTGGAAAATGGGATTAGGATAGGTGCTTGATGGCCAATGCAGACATGACGGGCCAAAGGGTCTCTTTCTGTGCTTTAAAACTCTTGACTCTAAGTCAGCATGAAGTTAGCTCCTAGTTTGGAGCAATTTGTATATATGTGTTACCAATGTAATGATATGTATACATGTAGATAACTAAAGGGTTAATTATAACGTGGAATTCATTACCACCGGAAGTAGTTGATGCTAAAACATTGAATATACACAAGAGGTGGCTGGATCTAGCACTTGGGAAGAATGGGATCAAAGGCTATGGGGAGAAAGCAGGATTAGGCTATTGAGTTGGAATATTAGCCATGATCGTGATGAATGGCGGAGCAGGCTCGAAGGGCCAAAAGGCCTCCTCCTGCTCCTATCTTCTATGTATCTAACTGTAACACTACCACTAGAGGGCACCACTAGATCCTACTATAAGTATCAGCTCCCAGAGGACCTTGGTCTCTTTCAACCCAGGAGTGACCTAGACAGCAGTAGTGTATGATAGATGGATCACAGCATAGTTAGCATGTGTAGTTTTGAATCAGTTAATACATTATTTAATTACTTGATTTCTAGTGATAGTTCTGTAGAGTGTCGAACTTAATTATAATTAATCGTTACTTAATAAATGAGTTTTAAGTTGAAGACTCGTGGTTTCTTCAGGATCACACCATCAGACCTTCTGGATATACAGCAACTAGTAACGATACATATTACTGAACCCGGTAATATAACCAATAAGCACTAATGTTCAACCTTACAAGCCTCTGGCCCTCTTTGTCGGACCTACTGAACAAAACCTTACCGCAGGTAACAAATGCTCACCTTGCCAGTGATGCCTCTGCCCCATGAATTATTTGAAAAATTTACTCTGCCCGGATACCTCATGTTTTTGAAACTCTCTATTTAACCTTCTCTTAATTCTCTCTTCTCCAATGTATCTAAATAACTGAAGTCCCGCGTCCCTGGAATCACTCTCATAAATCCTTTATGTACCCTCTCTAACCCCTGCCCATCCTTCTTAAAGTGTGCTGCCCAGAACTCGACAAAATACCCCAGTTGAGGCTTTACAAAGGAGTAACATGGTGCATTTGCTTTCTTAAACTGTCCTCCAAAAGCTTTGCCAACCCTGCCATACACAATGACTGGAGCCTGTTCTACACACTGAGCCTCTGCGTGGCACCAATCTCTGCTCCTCCCAGCCAGCGTGCCAAACCATCCGCAATCTTCCCCATTGGCTAAACGCCTCGCCCCTGCCGATTGGCTCTCCCAGAGGGGGCGGGGATTGTGACGGCACAATGGAGGAATGCGGTTGTCTGGGGGACGGTGCCGGGGGCGCTGTTGGATTGGCTGTCGAGGAGCTGTCACTGACAAAGGCTTCCTGCTGCAGAAATAGACAAGGAGCAGAGTGAGTGTGTACACCGGGAGCAGAGTGAGAAAGTGAGTGTGTACACCGGGAGCAGAGTGAGAAAGTGAGTGTGTACACCGGGAGCAGACTGAGAAAGTGAGTGTGTACACCGGGAGCAGACTGAGTGAGAAAGTGAGTGTGTACACCGGGAGCAGACTGAGTGAGAAAGTGAGTGTGTACACCGGGAGCAGACTGAGTGAGAAAGTGAGTGTGTACACCGGGAGCAGACTGAGTGAGAAAGTGAGTGTGTACACCGGGAGCAGACTGAGTGAGAAAGTGAGTGTGTACACCGGGAGCAGACTGAGTGAGAAAGTGAGTGTGTACACCGGGAGCAGACTGAGAAAGTGAGTGTGTACACCGGGAGCAGACTGAGTGAGAAAGTGAGTGTGTACACCGGGAGCAGACTGAGTGAGAAAGTGAGTGTGTACACCGGGAGCAGACTGAGTGAGAAAGTGAGTGTGTACACCGGGAGCAGACTGAGTGAGAAAGTGAGTGTGTACACCGGGAGCAGACTGAGTGAGAAAGTGAGTGTGTACACCGGGAGCAGACTGAGAAAGTGAGTGTGTACACCGGGAGCAGACTGAGTGAGAAAGTGAGTGTGTACACCGGGAGCAGAGTGAGAAAGTGAGTGTGTACACCGGGAGCAGACTGAGTGAGTGTGTACACCGGGAGCAGACTGAGTGAGTGGGTGTGTACGCCGGGAGCAGAATGAGAAAGTGAGTGTGTACACCGGGAGCAGAGTGAGAAAGTGAGTGTGTACACCGGGAGCAGAGTGAGAGAGTGTGTGTGTACACCGGGAGCTGAGTGAGAGAGTGTGTGTGTACACCGGGAGCAGAGTGAGTGAGTGTGTGTGTACACCGGGAGCTGAGTGAGAGAGTGTGTGTGTACACCGGGAGCAGAGTGAGTGAGTGGGTGTGTACGCCGGGAGCAGAGTGAGTGTGTGTGTACACCGGGAGCTGTGTGAGTGTACACCGGGAGCTGAGTGAGTGAGTGGGTGTGTACGCCGGGAGCAGAGTGAGTGTGTGTGTACACCGGGAGCAGACTGAGTGAGTGTGTGTGTACACCGGGAGCTGAGTGAGAGGGTGTGTGTGTACACCGGGAGCAGAGTGAGTGAGTGTGTGTGTACACCGGGAGCTGAGTGAGAGAGTGTGTGTGTACACCGGGAGCAGAGTGAGTGAGTGGGTGTGTACGCCGGGAGCAGAGTGAGTGTGTGTGTACACCGGGAGCTGTGTGAGTGTACACCGGGAGCTGAGTGAGTGAGTGGGTGTGTACGCCGGGAGCAGAGTGAGTGTGTGTGTACACCGGGAGCAGAGTGAGTGAGTGAGTGTGTGTGTACACCGGGAGCTGAGTGAGAGAGTATGTGTGTACACCGGGAGCAGAGTGAGTGAGTGGGTGTGTACGCCGGGAGCAGAGTGAGTGTGTGTGTACACCGGGAGCTGAGTGAGTGTGAGTGTACACCGGGAGCTGAGTGAGTGAGTGGGTGTGTACGCCGGGAGCAGAGTGAGTGAGTGGGTGTGTACGCCGGGAGCAGAGTGAGTGTGTGTGTACACCGGGAGCTGAGTGAGTGAGTGGGTGTGTACGCCGGGAGCAGAGTGAGTGTGTGTGTACACCGGGAGCTGAGTGAGTGTGAGTGTACACCGGGAGCTGAGTGAGTGTGTGTGTACACCGGGAGCAGAGTGAGAAAGTGAGTGTGCACACCTGGAGCAGAGTGAGTGAGTGTGTGTGTACACCGGGAGCAGAGTGAGTGAGTGTGTGTGTACACCGGGAGCTGAGTGAGAAAGTGTGTGTGTACACAGGGAGCAGAGTGAGTGAGTGTACACCGGGAGCAGAGTGAGTGAGTGTGTGTGTACACCGGGAGCAGAGTGAGTGAGTGGGTGTGTACACCGGGAGCTGAGTGAGTGAGTGTACACCGGGAGCAGAGTGAGTGAGTGGGTGTGTACACCGGGAGCAGAGTGAGTGAATGTGTGTGTACACCGGGAGCAGAGTGAGTGAATGTGTGTGTACACCGGGAGCAGAGTGAGTGAGTGGGTGTGTACACCGGGAGCAGAGTGAGTGAGTGGGTGTGTACACCGGGAGCTGAGTGAGTGTGTGTGTACACCGGGAGTGCAGGGGACTCTTGCCGGAGCTGGCTCTGCTGTCATGGAGGGGGTACTGCACAAGTGGACCAACTATTTGAGTGGTGAGCTGGGGGCTGCGGGTATTGTACTGTCTCCTTACCGGGAATGATGCCCAAGCGAGTCAACTTGCCACTGAGCCTGCTGCAGCTTACAGAAGCAGCGCCCACTCTTACTGGCGAAGCAAAGGGATTGACAATTGCTCTTTTCTCTGCCCCTCTTCTTCTGGAGACTCTGCAGCATTGCAGTTTGCTGCAAAGCTGCCAGGGAGGGAGGACACGGGGCTGAATTCCATCCCCATCCCCCAAAGCGTGGGACCTTCTGGCATTGTTTGGCTTCTTACCAGATGAGCCGGGTGCATTCAGTAATCGGGAGATGCAAACGAACCCTATTTCTTTACATTTCTTTAACCTCTGCAGGGAGTCGGTGTGGGCTAGATGGTGGCAATTTTGGTCTTTTGTACAGGAAATGAGGGCTGAGTGTTTGGATGGTGGGAATAATTGCCCGAACTGCTCTTGCATTGCTGCCTGGATCTGATCATGGAGTTGAATTGGAGGATGTGTGCGCTCTCCCCTCTGATGTCAGGAATGATGATTCATGTATGGAGGGAGAGGGAAGCTGACAGGAGTCCTGTCGGTTCTGAAGTGGTTTGACGTGATACACAGATATCTCCATTTGTGTGAAAACAGTCCATCAATACAAGCTTGTCACTAATCAATCCAATCTGGAATTCCAGGAGAAACGTCTTTATCCAGAGAGTGATGGGAAGGTGGAACTTACTCCCACAGGAACTGAATTCTATAGATGCATTGGGGGGGGGGGGGGGGGGGGGGGGGGGGGGGCAGGAGCTGGATGAACAAGTGGGAGGAAGGAATATGATGATTGGGGCTTGCGTGGGACATAAACATCAGTATGAATCGGATGGGCTGAATGGCCAGCTTTGGTGCTATGGTCTCCATGTCAGACAAATGTGATGGGACTACCTACGAGATGTAAACTGTACAGGGCACTAGTCAGACCACGCCGAGGGGAGATGGTGGTGTAGCATAAATCATAGACTCCCCACAAAGCAGGAGGCCATTCGGCCCATTGAGTCTGCACCGCCCGTCTGAAATGTCACTGGACTAGTCATGCAGAGGCCCAGGCTGATGCTCTGGGGGACACTGGTACAACTCCCACCACGGCAGCTGGTGGAATTTAAATTCAATTGATAAAACTGGAATATAAAGCTAGTCTGAGTAATAGAGACCGTGACAACTATCACCGATTGTTGTAAAAACCCTTGTGGTTCACTAATGTCCCTTCAGGGAAGTAAATCTGCCGTCCTTACCTAGTCACGCCTACCTGTGACCTCAGACCCACTGTGCGTGTGTGCACGAGCAAATGGCAAGCTTCAGAATTTCAGCCTTGCACTTTTTCTTGCTGTTCTGCTTGCTCCGACACCATTTGTGTACTCTAACCCGAGACACTCCAATATACACAGGTGGAGCCCAGTACACATCAAGCTCCAATTCATGCCAGAATAAAATGCCTTTGTCCACACCCTAACTCCATTGGTTTCTGGGTGGTGTACTTTGGTTTCAAGTGGAATCCTGTAAAGGATTTTGGCTATTTTGGGGGGGGTTTGTATGTGAAGAAGAGCTTTGGTGAGGACAAGTTTACAAATTTATAACGCTTAATTTGGATTTGAGAGGTAGACTCAGAAACAAATTTGATCTTTGCAATGTGTCTGAGGCTGGCTCCGTGGCACTGGCTAAGGTAATTGAATCTGTAGCACAGGGTGGGAATGCCGAGTTTTGATTCTGGATGGAGTGTAAAAGTAGCAGGAGTTTACGTTTACATGGATTTGTCACTTGGGAGGGGAACTCTGGAGACTGGAGACTCTGGAGACGGTGAACTGTTTCTCTGACTTTTTTTTAAGCAGGCAGGAAGGAATTTGAATTGTTTGCCTGTTGGGTGCCCTGAATCTTTTGCAACAATAGAAGTTTGCAGTGTTCCTTTTAATCAGTGCTACATTGGCCAAATGCTACAGGAGTAGTTGACGTAGCTAAGTGGTCCTTTATTGCTGCTGAAGCTTTTCATCCTACACTCATCAGAACAAACACAAGAATGCCAAATTTCAAACAATCACAATTTCTACTTCAAGAGAAAAGGGGCGCTGATTGGTTCGCAAGTCGACTGATTGGCTGAGATGTCACCATGGAGACAGCAAAGGGGACTGCAGGCTCCTCAAGCTCCCAGCTAATTTTTTTAAAAGGTGCAAGGCTTGGACCGATTCCTTTTTGTTTGCAGAAGATGAGTTCCTGCCTATGAACGTACATGTTTCCCAGCAAGTGCAAATGAGCCAGGCTATGAGCTTGACTGATTTAGCACATTCAGAATTGTTCAGTAAGTGCTGCCCAATTGTGGCATCACATCTTTTAAAAAAAAAACTTAGAGTACCCAATTCATTTTTGTCCAATTTAAGGGGCAATGTAGCGTGGCCAATCCACCTAGCTTGCACAACTTTAGGGTTGTGGGGGCGAAACCCACGCAAACACGGGGAGAATGTGCAAGCTCCACACGGACAGTGACCCAGGGCCGGGATCGAACCTGGGACCTCGGTGCTGTGAGGCAGCAGTGCTAACCACTGTACACTGTGCTGCCCCTCATCTCAATTGTGGCATCATGGGCTGCCTATACTTCCCTGTCGCTTTCTCTGTGACAATGCCTCGGCCAATCCGAGCTGACTTGCCGACACCCTTTCCTCTAGTAGAAATTGTGATTCTTTGAAATTTCGCATTCTTATGTTTGTCCTGATGGTGCAAGACGAAAAGCTTCAACAACATGTCTCTCTTCAGTTTTATTCAAATTCTGTACGAGCGACCGACTATCCTTTATTGACGTGGCTGTGAGATAATCATTATTTAGGGAACGTTCCACGTCCATTCAGTAGGTGGGGAGAGAGGTTTAAGGGAGATGTGCGTGGAAAGTTTTTTACGCAGAGGGTGGTGGGTGCCTGGAACGCTTTGCCAGCGGAGGTGGTAGAGGCGGGCACAATAGCATCATTT
Organism: Scyliorhinus torazame; assembly: GCF_047496885.1. Classification (NCBI taxonomy): domain Eukaryota; kingdom Metazoa; phylum Chordata; class Chondrichthyes; order Carcharhiniformes; family Scyliorhinidae; genus Scyliorhinus; species Scyliorhinus torazame. The sequence goes on along the minus strand of NC_092738.1, from coordinate 26,959,690 downwards.
AAGATGCATCTAGACGGATATATGAACGGGCGGGGAACAGAGGGAAGTAGATCCTTGGAAAATAGGCGACAGTTTTAGATAAAGGATCTGGATCGGCACAGGCTGGGAGGGCCGAAGGGCCTGTTCCTGTGCTGTAATTTTCTTTGTTCTTTGTAATTACATTAGAAATAGTTCAGAGAAGGTTCACTGAAATCATTCCTGGAATGAGGGGCTTATTTTATGGAGAGGTTGGGTCTATACCCGTTGGAATTTCAAACTAATGAGAGGTGAGAATTTGTTTGAGGGTGATTAGCCTGTGCAATTCTCTTTAACAAGCAGTGTTGGCTGGATTGAATTTATTCAAGACAGAGTTAGACAGATTTTTGATGGGCAAAGATTATGGGGGGAGACGGCAGACAGGAAGGTGGAACTGAAACCACACCCAGAGCAGCCATGAGCTTATTGAATGGTGGACCAGGCTCGAAGGGTTGAATGGCCTCCTCCTCATCCTCAGGCTCATGTTCCAATGATCACAAGCTTGGTCAAAGAGGTAGGTTTTAAGCTGTATCTCAGGAGGAGAGAGGGAGTCAGGTGGAGAGGTTTAGAGAGGGAATTCCAGAGCTTTGGGTCCAGGCAGCTAAGCATTTAAAAATCAAGACATTGCTGGACTGAGAGTCAGTGTAGGTCAGCAAGCACAGTGGGGGGGGTGCAGTGAATGAGGAGTTTTGAATGTGCTTGAGTTTACATCTGACATTAGTTGATCTTTATTGGCCAAAGGTATGAAGGAATATGGGTCAAATGCCCATGAAGGGTATATGGAGTTGGGTGACAGGTCAGCAGAATAGGTTTGAGGGGCTAAATTGCCTCCTCCTGTTCCTATAATGCCCCAGACACTTCAGTTGTCACCATGTCGTCACTCATCCCATTTCCAGCAATTGTTTCCCGTTTGTTATTTATCTGTTGTCACAATCTTCTAGTGACCCGTCCTAACCTTTCATTTGGCAGGTTGGCAGCCACGGTACTTTGTGTTGGATGGCACCGTGTTGTCATACTATGACTCGCAGGAAGATGTTGGCAAAGGAAGTAAAGGGAGCATCAAAATGGCCGTGTGCGAGATAAAAGGTAGAAAAGTGAAAGGAGCTCTTATACAACTGTCCACATTGGACCCTTCTGGGAAGCACCCCCACAGTTTGGTATGGCCTGACCTTGTGTCAGGAGTGATGTCCATCCTTGGTGCTTTTAGCCTTTAGGGGAGTTGGTGACATAGTTGTAATGTCACTGAATTAATAATCTATGGTGTTCTGGGGACAGGGGTTCAAATCCCACCTATCCTTACCTGGTCTGGCCTACACGTGACTCCAGGCCCACAGCAATGTGGTTGACTCTTGGCTGCCCTCTGAAATGGCCTCGCAAGCCACTCGGTTCAAGGGGAATTAGGGATGGGCAACAGATGCCCACATCCCCATGAAAGAATAAGAGAAAGAAAATTGATATAATTTCAAATGGGAAAATGTTTGGAGTTGTGCAGAGGTTAATGCTCCCTCATTGATATGCTTGGGAAGGTGCAGTTCAGGTCTGACCAGTGTGAATTGCAGTCTGCTTACACATGTAAATTACAGTAAGAAGTCTTACAATGCCAGGTTAAAGTCCAACAGGTTTGTTTCAAACACGAGCTTTCGGAGCGCTGCTCCTTCCTCAGGTGAATGAGCAGTGCTCCGAAAGCTAGTGTTTGAACAAACCTGTTGGACTTCAACCTGGTGTTGTAAGACTTCTTACTGTGCTCACCCCAGTCCAACGCCGGCACATCACAAGTAAACTAGTGAGCGATTGCTGCATGTTAATCAGGATGACTGGGTGTGGGGGTGGTGGAATAGAATACAATGAAGATTTTAAAATAGAATATTGGCAGTACTCGGGTCCATTGGCAGGTAAAGGTGACTCAGAAATGCACTTCCTTACCTTATTTCACCATTGCAATTATTATTTATGAACGTTGTTTGGAATACATGGGCAGGGCTCATAACCCCTGGAGCAAAGCTGCTCCGACTTCAGTGTGGGAGAGTCTGAGCGAGACCAGGCTATCAAGTTAGGAGACAGCTCTTCACAGAAAGGGTGACAGAAATGGGGAACTCTCCTGACAGAACGCGAGTTCAATTAATCGTTTCAAATCGGAGGTGCTTGCTAGCCAAGGGTATTGAGCAATTATGGAGCCAAGTTTGGGAACCAGGTCCGCCATGATTGAATTGAGTATCGCCCGTCGCTCGGTTGGCAGCATTCTCATCTCTGGGTCGCGAGGTTCTGGGTTCGAGTCTTACTCCAGGGACCTGAACACAGAAATCAAGGGTGACACTCTCAGTGCAGAACTGGGGGAGTGCGGCTGAAACATTACAGACGAGGCCCCAACTACCTGCTCGAGTGCATATAAATAATTTTGAAGCTGGGGGGGGTCATTATCACATTCCTGTTTTATCGTTCTGTTTGTGGGGGCTTGCTGTGCGCAAATTAGCTGCTGTATTTCCTGCATTGCAATAGTGACTCCGTATTTCATTGACTGTAAAGCACTTTGAGATGTCCAGTGGCTGTTAAAAGCGCTATATAAATGCAAAGCTTTTTTGTTGTTGAAATAACAACAGTCTCGCCCGGTGACGTGGGGTCTATTCCTATATTCTGCTTCAATGTTTTTCCCTTTTTGTGTGTTCCTGGCTGCCATTTGTTGAACTTCCTTGCCCTTCTCGTCTTACTGTTGGTGTGTTGTGGCCTTTTGAGTTTTGCTGGCAGATTCACACACCGGACAGCGATCGTAAACCAGTTTGATGCCTTCTCTCCTCACTATAATGTTCTTGCTAGTACACACAGCCGACTTCACCCGGATGGACTTGATCATCCCGGGAGAGCAATACTTCTACCTCAAAGCAGTAAATGTTGCAGAGAGACAGAAATGGTTGGTCGCACTTGGCAGTGCCAAAGCTTGCCTGGCTGACAGCAGGAGCAAGAAGGAAAGAGGTAATGCTTTTATTCTATCCTTTCCAGGCCATTTTGATTAGCTCTGTTTCCCCCCCCCCCCCCCCCGTCACACAAGGCTACTGGTCCACATGCTTGGATATTCTGCGATACATGACAGTAGCAAGCACATACACTCCTCTTGTCACCTTCCTGATAGCTTGGTTGACAAATGCATTGACCAATCTGTTTGCTGCTTTGTACTGAATTAGCTGATTCCCATCAAGAAAGCTCCGGGAACATTTGGCACATCTGATTTAAGGAAGGGACAAGTGTCCAGGAATCCTACATTCGATACTCATTTGGCGCAGTTGAGGCGACCAGTGCAGAAAATACAGTGCAGAAGAGGCCCTTTGGCCAATTGAGTCTGCACTGACACATTTAAAGGGAAATGGGATAAACACACGGGGGATGGGGGGATGGAAGGAACAGAAGGGTCCGAGGAGGCTCATGTGGAGCATAGACCAGTTGGGCTGAATGGTCGTTACTGTGCTGTAAGTCCAGCAAACCTTGTAAACATAAACGCTTCACGTACAAGGGGTCAGGTTTACAGGTAAATGAGGAGCAGGCCATTTGGCCCCTCGAGCCTGCTCCGTCATTCAATGAGATCTAATTGTGGCGTCAACTCTACTTTCTTGTCTGCCCCGTCCCCAATATCCCGATCAGCAAAGGCAGTCGATGTAACTCGGCCTTGAATATATTCGATGAGCCAACCTCCACTGCTCTCGGTGGAAGAGAATTCCACAGACTAGCCTCAGAGAAAAAACTTCTCCTCCTCTCTTGTCTGAAAAGGGAGACCCCTTTATATTTAAACTGTGTCCCCGAGTTCTAATCTCTTCCACAAGGAACACTTTGGGTAGAATTTTGACAAATTGTTTTCCCTGGCCTAATCCACAGTTATCAAGACCAGTTGTTGTAATCACGCCACCCTGACGCGAGTACATGGGTAACCTGGCACTGTGGTCTCCATCAAGCCGTAACTCTTGAGGTATCAGGGAGCTCCAACACTTTGAATGAAGACAGCTCTAATTTAGTGAGGGTGGGAAGCGAGGGGGGGCACCTGTTTTAGAACCCTAGGCGAGCTGAGAAAATGTGTGTCCTGATTCAAACCCCGATGTAAGGGGAACCACTTCCACCTCGGGGGAGGCAGTGGCATAGTGATATTGTCACTGGACTAGTAAACCAATGAAAAGTCTAATGATGACCGTGAAACCATTGTCGATTGTCGTAAAAACTTATCTGGTTCACTAATGTCCTTTAGGGAAGGAAATCTGGCGTCCTTACCCAGTCTGGCTTGCATTTGACTCCAGATCCACAGCAATGTGGTTGTCTCTTAACTGCCCCTTCAAGGACAACTAGGGATGGGCAATAAATGGCCCAGCAAGCGATGCCCACGTCCGATGAACGAATAAAAAAACAAGAACCTCGATGCAAGGGGAACCACTTCAAGAACAGCAGGACGTGGCTGTATGAGAGCCATTGTAATCACAGGCTGACGAGTATGATCAGGCTGAACCGGGTTGGAGACACAAACCTGTCTGTCACCCAGCTTCACGAGGCGAGACATCAATTGTTGGGTTTGTAGCCACAGCCTGCTGACAGTGATTCCTGGTATTTCTGCTTGCCCCATGCCTCGCTCCCCTCGGGTATTCTGGGAAGGCTGACGTCAAGGGGTGCCTTGTGGGGGATTGATTCCCACATCCCTCCTGACTGGTCACCCTACATTTTCCCTTTGCTTAATGTGCTGTGCCACCATGCTCGTTATAAACTTCTTTTTACAACTCCAATCAGCACGGAAATAGAGGGAACGAATGGTGGAATCTTCTAGTACAGAAAAGGAAGCCATTCAGCCCACTGACACATGCTGGCTATTTGAAAGAGCCATTGATCTCTTTTTTTTTTTTTTGAGGGATATTTCAGTGACTAGCCTTTTTGTTTTCTTCAATACAATTCAGTTTCTTTCTGCGTGACATTTGAATGTTTTGAATCTGCAGAGATCAATGAAACTGAGGATTCCTTGAAATCCAAGATGTCTGAGCTGAGACTCTATTGTGACTTGCTGATGCAGCAGGTGCATAAGATCCAGGAGTCTGCACTGCCAGTCCAGGCCACTTCCATTCCTGATATCGAGGTAACGTACCAGGGGCTTTCTTTCATTTTGAGTGGCTAATAAACACAAGGCCAGGGCAACGGGCTTACACTTGATAACAACTTACTGCTGACCGGTGTTAAACGTCCACAAATTCTCCTGTATGATCCACTCTATAAAGAAACTGCCTGATTTATATATGAAATTTATTTTGACTGACCCGCCTTTCCTCTTCCATCGTCCTGAGAACATCTTCATCGCTCTTGTCTTCTCTCCAACTGACCCGTTCCGTCCTTCTCCAGAACCACGTTTCACTACTGACCAGTCGTGGGACATTTTTCTCCAGGTCCATGGCCAGGATTCTCCGAGCAGGAATTGCGCTCGGCGTGGGGGCAGAGAATGGGCGTCAAACCAGCGATCGGGTCTGACGCCGCTCCCGCGATTCTCCGGTCGCCGGAGAATCGCCACGAATCAGGCACGCGCGGTCGACGCAGCGCGTTCGGGGGCCATTTGCCGATTCTCCAGAAGTCAACTGGTCGAGTTCCCGCCGGCGTGGCTTTCTCATGGTTCCACCCGCTGGCATTCGGCGTGGCGGCTGCAGACTCGGTCTGCGGCCGCCCTGGTGGGCGGCGGGGGGATCCGTCGCTGGGAGGGACCTCCACGGTTCTGATCAGGGGCCACCGGTCAGCGGGTGCGCGCGATCTGGGGGGGGGGCATATGTTGTCGGTGCCGGACCGTGGTGTGGGTCGGCCATGTCGCGCCAAGCGGCCGACCGAGGCCGCTGCCGTGCGCATGCACAGACCCCCGACCAGAAGTGCAGGGCCCCGTATCGGCAGGCAGAGCTGTGAGGAGCACTCCGGGGCCCTGCTAGCCCCTGCAAAACGGAGAATCACCCTGGACTTTCTCCAGGCAAGTCCAGAGTGATTCGCACGCGTTTTTCCATGGGCGTGGAGACATAACCCCATTACCGCCCCATGTTTCAGCCCCCACAGAAGGACCTACCAAATTACTCTCTTGACCATTCTTTTCTTCAGGTCTCTATTTGTTCCTCTGCTGAATAACATGTTTGGAGAATGTGTTCTTTGCCATTGCTTTTCGAATGCTGATTTCTTTCATTTAAAAAATGTTATTCTTTCATGGGATGTCGGCCATCCTTGCCCATCCCTAATTGCCCCTTGAGAAGGTGGTGTTGAGCTGCCTTCTTGAACTGCTGCAGTCTAGGTGGTGTCACCATGTTGGGAAGGGAATTCCAGGATTTTTGACCCAGTGACAGTGAAGAAACGGCCAATATATTTCCGAGTCAGGATGGTGAGTGACTTGGAGAGGAACGTGCAGGCGCTGGTGTTCCCATACACCTGCTATCCTTGCCCTTCTAGGTGGTAGCGGCTGTGGGTTTGGAAGGTGCTGTCGAGGGATGGCTGTAACCATTTTCTGACCAGGTTCTTTCCTTGTGAAACATGTTCCAGCTATTATCCATTTGGGAGCCAGTTGAGTTCAGTTGGCTGGTCAGCTAGTTTGTGATGCGGAGCGAGGCCAACAGCATGGGTTGAATTCCTGTACCGTCTGAGGTTATTCATGAAGGCTCCGCCTTCTCAACCCTGCCCCTTGCCTGAGGTGTGGTGATCCTCAGGTTAAATCACCACCAGTCAGCTCTCTTCCCCCCCCCCCCCCCCTCGGGGAAAGCAGCCTATGGTCATCTGGGACTATGGCGACTTTATTTTATTGACCATTTACCTTGGTCTCTAGTGTTCCCTCATTATTTCTACCAATCTTCATAACTTCTGCGTTTTGGACATTAATTTTTATTTTTATTATATTATTATTATTTTTTATAAAAATTTAATTTAGTTGTTAGCCAGATCTTGGTAGAAAGTTAGAGGAATGACAGGGAAGGGAGTGCAATGTTCCTCCTGCAGGATGTTTGAGGTGAGGGATGCAGTTAGTGTCCCTGCTGATTTTACCTGCAGGAAGTGCTGCCATCTCCAGCTCCTCCAAGACCGAGTTAGGGAACTGGAGCTGGAGTTGGAAGAACTTCGGATCATTCGGGAGGCAGAAGGGGTCATAGATAGCAGCTTCAGGGAATTAGTTACACCAAAGATTGGAGATAGGTGGGTAACTGTAAGAGGGACTGGGAAAAAACAGTCAGTGCAGGGATCCCCTGCGGTCGTTCCCCTGAGAAACAAGTATACCGCTTTGGATACTTGTGGGGGGGACGACTTACCAGGGGTAAGCCATGGGGTATGGGCCTCTGGCACGGAGTCTGTCCCTGTTGCTCAGAAGGGAAGGGGGGAGAGGAGCAGAGCATTAGTAATTGGGGACTCTATAGTCAGGGGCACAGATAGGAGATTTTGTGGGAGCGTGAGAGACTCACGTTTGGTATGTTGCCTCCCAGGTGCAAGGGTACGTGATGTCTCGGATCGTGTTTTCCGGGTCCTTAGGGGGGAGGGGGAGCAGCCCCAAGTCGTGGTCCACATTGGCACCAACGACATAGGTAGGAAAGGGGACAAGGATGTCAGGCAGGCTTTCAGGGAGCTAGGATGGAAGCTCAGAACTAGAACAAACAGAGTTGTTATCTCTGGGTTGTTGCCCGTGCCACGTGATAGTGAGATGAGGAATAGGGAGAGAGAGCATTTAAACACGTGGCTACAGGGATGGTGCAGGCGGGAGGGTTTCAGATTTTTGGATAACTGGGGCTCTTTCTGGGGAAGGTGGGACCTCTACAGACAGGATGGTCTACATCTGAACCTGAGGGGCACAAATATCCTGGGGGGGAGATTTGTTAGTGCTCTTTGGGGGGGTTTAAACTAATGCAGCAGGGGCATGGGAACCTGGATTGTAGTTTTAGGGTAAGGGAGAATGAGAGTATAGAGGTCAGGAGCACAGATTTGACGTCGCAGGAGGGGGCCAGCGTTCAGGTAGGTGGTTTGAAGTGTGTCTACTTCAATGCCAGGAGTATACGAAACAAGGTAGGGGAACTGGCAGCGTGGGTTGGTACCTGGGACTTCGATGTTGTGGCCATTTCGGAGACATGGATAGAGCAGGGACAGGAATGGATGTTGCAGGTTCCGGGGTTTAGGTGTTTTAGTAAGCTCAGAGAAGGAGGCAAAAGAGGGGGAGGTGTGGCGCTGCTAGTCAAGAGCAGTATTACGGTGGCGGAGAGGATGCTAGATGGGGACTCTTCTTCCGAGGTAGTATTGGCTGAAGTTAGAAACAGGAAAGGAGAGGTCACCCTGTTGGGAGTTTTTTATAGGCCTCCTAATAGTTCTAGGGATGTAGAGGAAAGGATGGCGAAGATGATTCTGGATATGAGCGAAAGTAACAGGGTAGTTATTATGGGAGACTTTAACTTTCCAAATATTGACTGGAAAATATATAGTTCGAGTACAATAGATGGGTCGTTTTTTGTACAGTGTGTGCAGGAGGGTTTCCTGAAACAATATGTTGACAGGCCAACAAGAGGCGAGGCCACGTTGGATTTGGTTTTGGGTAATGAACCAGGCCAGGTGTTGGATTTGGAGGTAGGAGAGCACTTTGGGGACAGTGACCACAATTCGGTGACGTTTACGTTAATGATGGAAAGGGATAAGTATACACCGCAGGGCAAGAGTTATAGCTGGGGGAAGGGCAATTATGATGCCATTAGACGTGACTTGGGGGGGATAAGGTGGAGAAGTAGGCTGCAAGTGTTGGGCACACTGGATAAGTGGGGCTTGTTCAAGGATCAGCTACTGCGTGTTCTTGATAAGTATGTACCGGTCAGACAGGGAGGAAGGCGTCGAGCGAGGGAACCGTGGTTTACCAAGGAAGTGGAATCTCTTGTTAAGAGGAAGAAGAAGGCCTATGTGAAGATGAAGTGTGAAGTTTCGGTTGGGGCGATGGATAGTTACAAGGTAGCGAGGAAGGATCTAAAGAGAGAGCTAAGACGAGCAAGGAGGGGACATGAGAAGTATTTGGCAGGAAGGATCAAGGAAAACCCAAAAGCTTTCTATAGGTATGTCAGGAATAAGCGAATGACTAGGGAAAGAGTAGGACCAGTCAAGGACAGGGATGGGAAATTGTGTGTGGAGTCTGAAGAGATAGGCGAGATACTAAATGAATATTTTTCGTCAGTATTCACTCAGGAAAAAGATAATGTTGTGGAGGAGAATGCTGAGCCCCAGGCTAATAGAATAGATGGCATTGAGGTACGTAGGGAAGAGGTGTTGGCAATTCTGGACAGGCTGAAAATAGATAAGTCCCCGGGACCTGATGGGATTTATCCTAGGATTCTATGGGAGGCCAGGGAAGAGATTGCTGGACCTTTGGCTTTGATTTTTATGTCATCATTGGCTACAGGAATAGTGCCAGAGGACTGGAGGACAGCAAATATGGTCCCTTTGTTCAAAAAGGGGAGCAGAGACAACCCCGGCAACTATAGACCGGTGAGCCTCACGTCTGTAGTGGGTAAAGTCTTGGAGGGGATTATAAGGGACAAGATTTATAATCATCTAGATAGGAATAATATGATCAGGGATAGTCAGCATGGCTTTGTGAAGATAAGGTCATGCCTCACAAACCTTATTGAGTTCTTTGAGAAGGTGACTGAACAGGTAGATGAGGGTAGAGCAGTTGATGTGGTGTATATGGATTTCAGCAAAGCGTTTGATAAGGTTCCCCACGGTAGGCTATTGCAAAAAATACGGAGGCTGGGGATTGAGGGTGATTTAGAGATGTGGATCAGAAATTGGCTAGCTGAAAGAAGACAGAGGGTGGTGGTTGATGGGAAATGTTCAGAATGGAGTACAGTCACAAGTGGAGTACCACAAGGATCTGTTCTGGGGCCGTTGCTGTTTGTCATTTTTATCAATGACCTAGAGGAAGGCGCAGAAGGGTGGGTGAGTAAATTTGCAGACGATACTAAAGTCGGTGGTGTTGTCGATAGTGTGGAAGGATGTAGCAGGTTACAGAGGGATATAGATAAGCTGCAGAGCTGGGCTGAGAGGTGGCAAATGGAGTTTAATGTAGAGAAGTGTGAGGTGATTCACTTTGGAAGGAATAACAGGAATGCGGAATATTTGGCTAATGGTAAAGTTCTTGAAAGTGTGGCTGAGCAGAGGGATCTAGGTGTCCATGTACATAGATCCCTGAAAGTTGCCACCCAGGTTGATAGGGTTGTGAAGAAGGCCTATGGAGTGTTGGCCTTTATTGGTAGAGGGATTGAGTTCCGGAGTCGGGAGTTTATGTTGCAGCTGTACAGAACTCTGGTCCGGCCGCATTTGGAGTATTGCGTACAGTTCTGGTCACCGCATTATAGGAAGGACGTGGAGGCTTTGGAGCGGGTGCAGAGGAGATTTACCAGGATGTTGCCTGGTATGGAGGGAAAATCTTATGAGGAAAGGCTGACGGACTTGAGGTTGTTTTCGTTGGAGAGAAGAAGGTTAAGAGGAGACTTAATAGAGGCATACAAAATGATCAGGGGGTTGGATAGGGTGGACAGTGAGAGCCTTCTCCCGCGGATGGATATGGCTGGCACGAGGGGACATAACTTTAAACTGAGGGGTAATAGATATAGGACAGAGGTCAGAGGTAGGTTCTTTACGCAAAGAGTAGTGAGGCCGTGGAATGCCCTACCTGCTACAGTAGTGAACTCGCCAACATTGAGGGCATTTAAAAGTTTATTGGATAAACATATGGATGATAATGGCATAGTGTAGGTTAGATGGCTTTTGTTTCGGTGCAACATCGTGGGCCGAAGGGCCTGTACTGCGCTGTATTGTTCTATGTATGTTCTATGTAATTGTCATTCCTTAAGTTGTCACCACTTCCTCCATTAGCATCCGTAGATCTCCTGCTGTGCTGGCCACTCGGGGAGGCTTCACATATGAAGTGATCCACACTTCGAAAGCTGGCATGGTTCGGATAGTGGAACAGAAAATCTCGTGACTTGTTCAAGGATGGGTTTGGATGGCACGATGGTCTGGTCGGATAGGCTTAAGATGGGACGGCGTTTCAGTGGTGCCTGTTTTGTGATCTTGTAGGTGTGCTGTCTTCCAACATTCACTGTCCAGGATCGAGATGAGGAAGAAACAGGGGGGCGGGTGGTTCTAGATGAACTGTAGCCTGGAACAAGAGTTGGCTCTTTTGAGGGGAAGGATTTTAGAAGTGCTTGTTGTGAGAGATTGTTTGGCCGATCCTTTCAACTAAAGAAATGTGGTTGTTCTAGTTTTACCAGAACTGTACCAGAGTTTCCTGCTTTATAATGATATGGCATTTGTTTGAACGATCAGTATTGACCTATACTGTCAGATCCAGACAGTATGTTTTATGTAACTAGCCTTGAATTTCTCTCCCCACCCCCGCACCCCCCAATTTTAATCTGTTGGTGACTGTGCCTCCAGCTGCTAAGGGTTTGAACGTTGGGATTCTTTCCACGTTGTCCTCATCTTGATAAAATACACTTTAAAGTCTGCCTCTTTAGCCAAGCATTTAATTACCTTTTATGACATCTCCACAGCTTGGTGTCAAACTCTGTTCGATAATTGCTCTTGCGTAGCACCCTGGAGCATTATACAACGTTAAAAAGATGATATAAATGCAGGAGGTTGTCCTGATGGGGAATCATGTGTAGCCTGTAGCCTATTTGAACATGGTTTTTATTGCATTCCCTTTTACATTTCAATCCAGAGATCATTGTGGGATATAGGTTAGGCATTACTGTTGCCTGTGAGTGGGTTAAGCGACTTGCTCTGAAAACCAGAAAATGTACAATGGTAATGTATGTCAACTTGGGTTACTGTGTAAATAGCAACGTTCCAGTTTAACCAGCCTTGTGCTTAATGCTGCATCTGTTGTGAATCCAGACTGGCTAAACTGTAGCTGCTGTGGGGGCGGGGAAGGGGAATAATCCACATGTGCCACATCTATTTAAATTTGAGAAAAGAGCAGGTTTTACTGTCATGACTAATTATAGGCTTACATGGATCTGAATTGGAGGCTGCCAGTTCCAGGAAGCTATTCAACTGTGCGGGCATCGTGTTTGATCTTTCCCTCGCTGTTGGACAGTGAGTTGCTTGCTAGACTAGATTGAAGGTACAATTGGCCCAGACTGGGTAACAATGGCAGGATTCCTTTTTTTTTAAAAGAAAATTATAATTCGATGGTTTTGTGGTCACTTTGTTTTCCTCATGTCAGCTTTTTAACTCCAGTACCTCTTTTAAACTGAATTCAAATTCTCAAACCTGCCAATTGAACTTGTGTTCTCTGGATTGAGTCCAGGGACAAAATCGCTGCAACCTAGCACACTAGGAGCACCCACTGTAAGGAATTCGGGCTTGATAAATAAGTTAATGGCAATTTGATCCAATTGTAGCAAAGGGGAAAGATTTCTCAAGCATAGAATATGACAATGTAGACAATAATTGATGCTTTTTACCAGGTTATACTTCCCTGTTTTGGCTATGGGCAAGGGAGCACACAAAAACCTGGACTGGATTTGTAGACTCCTCAGATGTCCTGTGGTTTCTTCAGACTTGGGTCGAACTCTGATCGGGGGGGAGGGGGCGATCCGTTCCCTTCCCTTCAGATCTATCCTCTCTCCCCTACAATGGACATGCTTTTGACTTCCTACCCGAAACAGTTAATCAGTGCCCTCCTTTACAAACCATTTGAGCCAATTGACCAGGAATTGTTCTTGAATTGGTTACTGCCACTTGCTGTCAGCTCCTAATCTGCACCATTCCTACTTGAGAGAATTCGCACACACCCAGGCACTTTTGTTATGTCCTAGTTTTGATTTGTTCAGTACGATTGCGAATGAATACACCTGCGGCTACAGAGTCTAAACTATGGTCCTTGACGTTATACAGATATCGGAAAACAGCAGGATTTGAATTTCTTTCCACAGCACCATTCTAAAGCATGATCTTCTCACCCCAGAGCAGAGCAAAAATAGTGTCCTTTCCCCATCCAGATTTACTTTCAAGACAGCCTCTTTGGGGCATTTCCCATTCAGGAGAGCAGAGTTAGGCTTGCGGAGTAACTCCAAATGTTTTGACTTCGATAAATAATCTACACATGAGCCAGGGAAGAAGGTGGTGTGAATAAAACGTGCTCCTTTACTTTCCCTTTTCACCACCCCATCCTGAATTTTTGACTGGAACTAGTTTTCAATGACATCGCCTGGCCACTTTCCCCCGGAGGGTGCTGATGGGGTAGTGGTAATGTCACCAGACTGGTAATCCAGAAGGCCATGGGTTCAATCCCACCACAGCAACTGGTGGAATTTAAATTCCATTAATAATCAGGAATATAAAGTTAGTCTCCGTAATGGTGACCATGGCAACTATCATCGATTGTTGGAAAAATCCTTTAAGGAAGGATATTTGCTGTCCTTACCCGGTTTGGCCTACATGTGACTCCAGACTCACAGCAATGTGGTTGACTCTTCCCTCTGGAAGGCCACAAATTAACTTGAAGACCAGGGGCGAAATTCTCCGGAAACGGCGCGATGTCCGCCGACTGGCGCCCAAAATGGCGCCAATCAGACGGGCATCGCGCCGCCCCAAAGGTGCGGAATGCTCCGCATCTTTGGGGGCCGAGCCCCAACATTGAGGAGCTAGGCCGACGCCGGAGGGATTTCCGCCCCGCCAGCTGGCGGAAACGGCCTTTGTTGCCCCGCCAGCTGGCACGGAAATGACATCCCCGGGCGGCGCATGCACGGGACAACAAATGACAGTTTCCCACGCATGCACAGTGGAGGGAGTCTCTTCCGCCTCCACCATGGTGGAGACGGAGGCGGAAGGGAAAGAGTGCCCCCACGGCACAGGCCCGCCCGCGGAACGGTGGGCCCCGATCGCGGGCCAGGCCACCGTGGGAGCACCCCCTGGGGTCAGATCGCCCCGAGCCCCCCCCAGGACCCCGGAGCCTGCCCACGCGGCCTTGTCCCGCCGTTCAAAAGGTGGTTTAATCCACGCCGGCGGGACAGGCAATTTATCGGCGGGACTTCGGCCCATCCGGGCCGGAGAATCGCGGGGGGTGGCCCGCTGGGGGGGTCGGAGAATGACGCCCCTGATTTTTGATTTCTATGTAGCCAATGTTTTTTTTTTGGGGTGGGACATCGCTGGCTAGTCCAGCATTTATTGCCCATCCCTAATTGCCCTTGAGAACGTGACGGTGAGCTGTCTTCCTGAACTGCTGCAGTCCCTGAGGTGTAGGTGCACCCACAGTGCTGTTAGGGAGGGAGTTCCTGGATTTTGACCCAGCGACTGAAGGAACGGCCGATACAGTTCCAAGTCAGGGTGGTGGGTAACTTGGGAGGGGAACCTCCAGGTGGTGATGTACCCAGGTATCTGCTGCCCGTGTCCTTCTAGATCAGTGTTCTTCAGACTTATTTTCACGGGACCCACTTTTGCCAACTGGCCGACCTTTGTGACCCACACCGGCCGACCTTTGACACACGCCATGTTCACTTGCCTCTTTGGTCCTCACGGTCTTACTCCAATCAGATTCACAGGAGGAGAGGTCAATGCGCATATGTCAGGTGCAGACGTCTTCCAGTTCCTTTGTGTCGTTTTCATCTTTGTGAGAACAGAAAATCCAACCTCGCACATGTAGGTTGTCATGAAGGGCAATAGCAACAAAATGCATCTTTAACTCAGCACTGGATACTTCTGGGAGATACTACTCCAGAATGCTGACCGTCTCATGGGCTTTTGACGTGTTTTAAATGTGGTATCATAGGTCAGCTACAGCAGCGTAGTCTTTTAATTTGGAGTCAGCTGTAAGTTAATAACTGATTCTGGGGTCTCAACCTCGAAAGGAATTTTTCACCCACCACTTCTCTTTCAAAATCTGAAACTTCACCTCTCATTAGCTAGTACTTCCCTGCATATAACACACATGGGCTTTGCATCCTAGTTTGCATTGGCACAATTGACAAAACCATACTGCAAGAAATCATCTTTATACCTTGATGAATTCCTGCAGTGCATCTTGTAGATGGTGCACATGGCTGCCACGGTTCATCGGTGGTGGAGGGAGTGAATGTCTGGATGGGGTGTCGATCAAGCGGGCTGCATGTCCTGGATGGTGTTGAGCTTCTTGAGTGTTGTTGGAACTGCACTCACCCAGGCTAGTGGAGAGTATTCCATCACACTCCTGACTTGTGCCTTGTAGATGGTGGACATACTTTAGGGGGTCAGGAGGTGAGTTACTCGTTGCAGGATTCCTGGCCTCTGACTTGCTTTGGTAGCCACAGTATTTATATGGCTAGTCCAGTTCAGTTTCTGATCAATGGTAACCCCCCAGGATGTTGATTGTGGGGGATTCAGCGATGGTAATGCCATTGAATGTCAAGGGGTGATGGTTAGATTCTCTCTTGTAGGAGATGGTCATTGCCTGGCACTTGTGTGGTGCGAATGTAACTTGCCACTTGTCAGCCCAAGCCTGGATATTGTCCAGGTCTTGCTGCATTTGGACATGGACTACTTCGTGATCTGAGAAGTCGTGAATGACACTGAACATTGTGCGAACATCAGTGAACATCCCCACTTCTGACCTTATGATGGAAGGGAGGTCATTGATGAAGCAGCTGACGATGGTTGGGGCCGAGGACACTACCCCGAGGAACTCCTGCAGTGATGTCCTGGAGCTGAGATGATTGACCTCCAACCACCACAACCATCTTCCTTTGTGCCGGGTATGACTCCAACCAGCGGAGAGTTTTCCCCGATTCCCATTGACTCCAGCTTAGCTCGGGCTCCTTGATGCCACACTCGGTCAAATGCTGCCTTGATGTCAAGGGCAGTCACTCTCCCCTCACCTCGTCACTGGCAGTCCGCTCTTTTATCCATGTTTGGACTGAGGCTGGGCCATGAGGTTACACACTGTGGTTGAGTACAATTCTGCTGCTGCTGAGGACCCACCGCGTGCCTCCTGGATGCTCAGTCTTGAATTGCTAGATCCGTTCGAAGTTTATCCCAATTAGCATGGTGGTAGTGCCACATAACACAGTGGAAAGTATCCTCAATGTGAAGATAGGACTTTATCTTCACAAGAATTGTGGCCAATCCACCTACCCTGCATCTTTGGGTTGTGGGGGTGAAACCCACGCAGACACGGGGAGAATGTGCAAACTCCACACGGACAGTGACCCGGGGCCAGGATCGAACCCGGGTTCTCGGCGGTGAGAGTGCGAACCATTGTGCCGCCCTTTCCAAGTAGTGTTCAACATGACGGAGCACTGCTTGTTGGCTCTAGTGGATTCCAGCAAATAATCCAGAAATGCTGCAGCTCCATTTTCTACCCCCTATTTGTGGACAGTTGCATATGTCTGATTCCGTTATTTGTGGCTTAAGACAGCGAGGAAGAAAATCGGACTTGCTCAAGTTACTTTTGCAAATTCTGCTCGATCGCCGTGTCGCATCTTTTCTCTCTCCTGCTCCAAGTGTGTGCAGGGACTGCGTCTGGTTCTCTCCTTCCAGCTAGTCCAATAGATTGGTGGGAAGGTGCAGCGTTTGATGTGTTGCCAAGCCATGCGGCTAGGGAATGTCTCCCAATTATTTTTGATCCCAGTTTCTGATTGCTATTCAAAGACATGAGCTGGACAGCGCAGATATGTGGACATGAGGTGAGAGCTGCCCACCCTCCTGCTGTGAAGCCACCTGTGGTTGAGCAGCTGCTTGAAGCTCACTGGCAAAGTTCACCCATTGGGAGTGGTAACTTGGATTAGGCCACAAAGTGGATGGAATTGTGCCCCATCATGAGTTATTAATTTCAGGAAAGGGGAGTGTTTCTAATTAATTAAATGAATTTGTGTATTAATTTCAATTGACACTGTGGTTAGTCAGTGGTATCTCTGGGGAATATGGCCGCCTTCTTTACCTTGTGTGTAACAAAAAGAACATTTGAGCTGGTACTTATGCATATTCATAGATAAGTGTGTGTCTTTTTTTCAGAAAATGAATGAGGCTTCTTCGTTGCTTAAAGCCACGTGCAATACCTTTATAATTACACTCGACGATTGTATGAAAATAGCAAGCGAGAAGATATCCCCAGAGCTGCTTTCACCCCCAGAGTCCACGGTTGCTCATGTTACCTCCACACCTCTTCGCAGGGTAAGGGAACTTCAGTTCTGATCTTAAATATCTCCATTTTCTTTTCATGCCTGCGGCAGGCTTCCTGGTTGGAGCAAGGGCAGGTTTTGTACATCTAGTGACAGGTATCGTTTGCCCCTCACGTTTGCCCCTCACGTTTGCCCCTCACGAAGCACCAATGTGATATGTCACAAGTCTGCTGTTTCATAGCAGCGCTACTCAACCTCATTTTTAAAAGTATTGTTATTAACGTTTTCATTTCATAAAACACAAAATCATACAAACTAAATACCATTTGCAACCCCTCCGCGGAACCATTGTTTTCTGTTTTTAGGAATTGGTCACAGTCAAAGATCACCACCTCCGGTGGGCCCAGAGCCCACCCAAGCCAACCCCCCCCCCCCCTGCCCCATACACCCGCCCCGCCCCATACAACCCCCCCGCCCCATACAACCCCCCCGCCCCATACAACCCCCCCGCCCCATACAACCCCCCCGCCCCATACAACCCCCCCGCCCCATACAACCCCCCCGCCCCATACAACCCCCCCGCCCCATACAACCCCCCCGCCCCATACAACCCCCCCGCCCCATACAACCCCCCCGCCCCATACAACCCCCCCGCCCCATACAACCCCCCCGCCCCATACAACCCCCCCGCCCCATACAACCCCCCCGCCCCATACAACCCCCCCGCCCCATACAACCCCCCCGCCCCATACAACCCCCCCGCCCCATACAACCCCCCCGCCCCATACAACCCCCCCGCCCCAGACAACCCCCCCGCCCCAGACAACCCCCCCGCCCCATACAACCCCCCCGCCCCATACAACCCCCCCGCCCCATACAACCCCCCGCCCCATACAACCCCCCCGCCCCATACAACCCCCCCGCCCCATACAACCCCCCCGCCCCATACACCCGCCCCGCCCCATACACCCGCCCCGCCCCATACAACCCCCCCGCCCCATACAACCCCCCCGCCCCATACAACCCCCCCGCCCCATACAACCCCCCCGCCCCAGACAACCCCCCCGCCCCAGACAACCCCCCCGCCCCATACAACCCCCCCGCCCCATACAACCCCCCCGCCCCATACAACCCCCCCGCCCCATACAACCCCCCTGCCCCATACAACCCCCCCTGCCCCATACAACCCCCCCTGCCCCATACAACCCCCCGCCCCAGACAACCCCCCCGCCCCAGACAACCCCCCCGCCCCAGACAACCCCCCCGCCCCAGACAACCCCCCCGCCCCAGACAACCCCCCCGCCCCAGACAACCCCCCCGCCCCATACAACCCCCCCGCCCCATACAACCCCCCCTGCCCCATACAACCCCCCGCCCCAGACAACCCCCCCGCCCCAGACAACCCCCCCGCCCCAGACAACCCCCCCGCCCCAGACAACCCCCCCGCCCCAGACAACCCCCCCGCCCCAGACAACCCCCCCGCCCCAGACAACCCCCCCGCCCCAGACAACCCCCCCGCCCCAGACAACCCCCCCGCCCCAGACAACCCCCCCGCCCCATACAACCCCCCCGCCCCATACAACCCCCCCTGCCCCATACAACCCCCCCTGCCCCATACAACCCCCCCTGCCCCATACAACCCCCCCCGCCCCATAAAACCCCCCCCGCCCCATAAAACCCCCCCCGCCCCATACAACCCCCCCCGCCCCATACAACCCCCCCGCCCTATACAACCCCCCCGCCCCATACAACCCCCCCGCCCCATACAACCCCCCCGCCCCATACAACCCCCCCGCCCCACACAACCCCCCCCGCCCCACACAACCCCTCCCGCCCCACACAACCCCCCCCGCCCCACACAACCCCCCCCGCCCCACACAACCCCCCCCGCCCCACACAACCCCCCCCGCCCCACACAACCCCCCCCGCCCCACACAACCCCCCCCGCCCCACACAACCCCCCCCGCCCCACACAACCCCCCCGCCCCACACAACCCCCCCCGCCCCACACAACCCCCCCCCGCCCCACACAACCCCCCCCGCCCCACACAACCCCCCCCGCCCCACACACCCCTCCCGCCCCCCCCCCCCCGCCCCGTACACCCCCCCGCCCCGTACACCCTCCCCCCGCCCCATACATACACCCCCCCGCCCCATACACCCCCCGCCGCCCCATACACCCCCCGCCGCCCCATACACCCCCCCCCCGCCCCATACACCCCCCCCCCCGCCCCATACACCCCCCCCCCCGCCCCATACACCCCCCCCCCCCGCCCCATACACCCCCCCCCCCCGCCCCATACACCCCCCCCCCCGCCCCATACACCCCCCCCCCCCCCCCGCCCCCCGGCTCCATACACCCCATAAAGGAGCTTTACACAACCTAATTTAATAGAGGCAGAGGCCATGGTCCTTTCTAATATAACATCAGGACTGTCTAATTGGAAGTTTAGAAACATGTGCCTGCCGTGTCATCTTTTTATATTCATTGTGACAGGATTGCAACATGAAGTGTATGTTCGTGTTGTCAGTGAGAGCAATTGTTACTAATTAGGGAAAGGTTAGGGCATTATTCTAAAGTGTGTATATGTAGGGCTGGTTTTCACCTGTATTGGAAAGAGGGAAAAGAGAGTGGGCGCGATTCTCCACTCCCGCGCCGGTTGGGAGAATCGCTTGGGTCACCAAATTTTCCCGCGACGCCGGTCCGACGCCCTCCCTCGATTCTCCCAAGCGGCGGGAACGGCCCGGTCGAGTTCCGCGCGGCGCAGGCCGGAGAATTGCCCCGAGACGCCCAAAATGGTGATTCTCCGGCACCCCTGCCATTCTCAGGCCCGAATGGGCCGAGCGGCCTGCCCAAAACAGCGGGTTCCCCCCGGCGCCGTCCACACCTGGTCGCTGCCGGCGGGAACAGCGCGGGAACGCTGGGGGGGCGGCCTGCCGGGGGAGGGGGGGGGATCCTGCACCGGGGGGGGGGGCTCAAATGGGGTGTCGCCCGCGATTGGTGCCCACCGATCGTCGGGCCGGCCTCTCTGAAGGAGGACCGCCTTTCTTCCGCAGCCCCGCAAGATCCGTCTGACATCTTCTTGCGGGGCGGACTCGGAGAGGACGGCAACCACGCATGCGCGGGTGACGCCAGTTATGCGGTGCCGGCCGCGTCATGTATGCGGCGCCACCTTTACGCGGGGCCAAGGCCTGGCGCGCGTAAATGACACGGCCCCGCTCCTAGCCCATTATCTGGGCCCTGAATCGGTCGTGATAGGAGCCGTTTCGCGCCGTCGTGAACCTCAACGGCGTTCACGACGGCGCGAACACTCTGCCTCCATTTCGGAGAATCCCGCCCAGTGTGTCCTGAAAGACTGGCTGACTCCAGATTCTGCCTTCACTCAGTGAATTATAACAGCTTGTTGCTGCCCTCTGCTGGAGGCAACTGATAAAACAGGCAAACCAATCCTCTCAACAACTTGATTTAATACAGCTTTATTGAACTCACTTAGACTTCTTAATTAAACAGATACACAAGTTTCAAGACTCCCCACTTGAACTACAAAATACTACCTGATTGAGAGAACTTGGCCAGGCTCGCTCTGGAGGGTGTGTGCCGTGAGCTTCCAAACTCAGGGTCCTGTCTTGCCCGTGTTGATCCCGGGGTTATCGTTGCTGAATCTCAGAAGTCCCTGCTATTTTATAAAGATTTTCGTTTTTTGTTTATAGTTCATTCATATAAACAATCCTGTGGCCCACAGACGTCATTGGTCCTTGGGAGAGCCTTGCTCTCGCTGCTCCAAAACACTGTGAGAAGCAAAATGTCCAGTTGCAAGCTGTCGTTCTGTCTGGTCCCATGAAATTCATTCTGCTTCAACTTCCACACAAATCTGTTGGCCTCTTTTCCCATCATTCTTCATGGCACAATGTTAGCCATCTTTCCTACTCAGCAGTCTGATATTGTATAAACGTGCAATTTAATTGGAATGAAACTTTATGTAATTGATGCTAAAACTCTCCGTTGCCCAGTTATTTAAAATTATGCTGAAAAGAAGCTGCAATGTTATTAGAGGTATAATGGGTGTGTGCGCCTGCAATCTAGAAACCCTGCGAGAACAACCAGTGTATCACAAAGAGCTCTGCTTCAGATTTTCAGAAGTTGACTTGTTTCCTTTTTGCGTTTGTTCTTTAAATTTTCAGGTTAAACGTTCTGTCAGTCACAGTGGTGTTGTTCCACCGGACAGGTAGGTGTCTTGTCTGCTCAGTGTGTTCCCTTTTAAATGCGTGGTTATAGCAGAGATGGTGCAAAGAAGCTAAACAACTGCCCACTGGATTGGCACCCCAGTCACTCCCACCAGCGCACAGTGGCAGCCGTGTGTCCCATCGACACTACTGCAACTCACCAAGACTCCTCTGACAGCACAAACCCGGGACCCCTCCCATCTAGAAGGACAAGGGCAGCAGATACATAGGAACACCACCACCTGGAAGTTTCCCCCCCCCCCCCCCCCCCCCCCCCCCAAAAGGTCGCTCACCATCCCAACTTGGAAATATATCGGCTGTTCCTTCACTGTCGCTGGGTCGAAATCCTGGAACTCCCTCCCTCACAGCACAGTGGGTGTACCTACACCACAGAGACTGCAGCGGTTCAAGAGGGTGGTTCACCACCACCTTCTCAAGGCCAATTGGTGATGGGCAATAAATGCCAGCCTAACTAGTGGTGCTCACAATTCTTTTAATGATTTGGGTTTCTAAAGAGCATTGAAGTCCATTTTGTGATGCCTGGTTATAAAATGAAAAGAAGTAGATAGTTTTCCCTATCCTTTCATATTAAGAAAACCAAGCAATGCAAAGATTGTCCCACCCAAATGTCACTCAATTAGGTAGCAGTAATTTACAAACTGACGTTCTGTACTAATACTGTGTTACAGCCTTGAAATAGATAATTGTATTGGAAGCAGTTCAGAGAAGGTTCACTCAACTCATCCCTGAGATGAAGGGCTTATCTTGGTGAAGAAAGGTTGGGCCTATACTCGTTTGGGGTTTCAAAGAATGAGATGTGATCATATTGAAACATATAAGATCCTGAGGGGTTTGACAGGGTGGATACTGAGAGGTGTGCGTGGGTTTCCTCCGGGTGCTCCGGTTTCCTCCCACAGTCCAAAGATGTGCAGGTTAGGTGGATTAGCCGTGATAAATTGCCCTTAGTGTTCAAAATTGCCCTTAGTCTTGGGTGGGGTTACTAGGTTATGGGGATAGGGTGGAGGTGTTGACCTTGGGTAGGGTGCTCTTTCCAAGAGCTGGTGCAGACTCGATGGGCCGAATGGCCTCCTTCTGCACTGTAAATTCTATGATAATCTATGATCTATGATGTTTCCACGTGTGCGAGAGAATAGAACCGGGGGACAATCTTATTGAATGTGGAGCAGGCTTGACCGAATGGCTGCCTCCTGCTCCTTGCTGCTTTGTTGATTGATTCTTGACTCTTTGGCTGCAGAAGTGCAGAAATGAACAATCTGGTCCAGCCTCAGAAGGGCTCCATTACAGTAATGAGAAATCTGGAGGAAATGGTAACGCATCGAGCGAACAGGTGGACAAGACCGCCCATGGGAAGCAAGGCTCCGGAAAACAGCTGCCCAGTGCAGCCAGAAAGTAAGTAATGTGTACCTCGTCCCAGCAAAACATGTCCTCCACTAGTGTAACCTACAAAATGTCATCCAATGATGATCGATCAGTCTCTGATGCAAGGGACATGGTGTGAAAGAACGTGCTCCAGGTTTTAGTGCTCCTCCAACCATTTTTAAAATGGATTGGAAATTGCAAACTAAAGAATACTTTGCCGGACTTTTACTTTGGCAATAAAAAAACAATGCTGGAAAAACTCAGCTGGTCTGGCAACATCTGTGGCGAGAAAGAGTTGGCGTTTCGAGTCTGATGACTCTTCCAAAACTGAGGAAGGGTTAAAATATAATGGGGTTTATACTGTTGAAGAGAGGGGGTGGAGCAAAAGAGGTCAGGGATTGGTAGCTCTCAAGAGAATTTTGACATGGTCATGGACACAGGTAAAGTGAGTGGTAATGATGGTGTTAAAGATTAAGGCGTGTGTCAATAGTGGCATATAATCAAAATGGAGGAGACAGTTCAAGTTGTTGAATTTCACGTCAAGTCCAGAAGGCTGTAAAGTGCCGAATCTGAAGATGAGGTGCTGTTCCTCTAGTTCGTGTTGCGGTTCACTGGAACCGTAATTACTTTAGTAATCTGATTTCAAACTTCACAGATTCACTGCCGCCTTCCCAAAATGCCCACGATGAATCTGCGGGCAGTGCCAATGGTGAATAATGTTGTCGGGGAAATAGTGCCCTCCCGGCACACCGAAGGAATCACAGGCGAGACACGGATAACTCCTCTCCAGAGGAGGAAGCGAAAGGAAATAAAGAGAAACTCCTTCCAAGTTGCCATCAGAAAATCACCCAAACCGAGACCTCCTGCGAGACGATTCGGGAATGGAAGCTTGCAATACAGAAGATGTTGGTAACTCACTAATCTTTAGTATTAGGTTCTCCACTGACACATTAATACTTGGTTGAAATGATGTTGAATATTGAGCAGGATAGTGTTTGATTTTTAAGGCCACCCGCCCCACAGTGCAAGAAGCAATACCTCTTTGTAAATTAATACAACACTCCTCAGCAAACACTGCTCAATAATTTCATGGACAATAGCCACGATTTTAAACGTGGAACTGAATAGCATTCAAAAGTAAATGAAAACTAAGTGGGGAGCTTTGGGGAATTTAAACTAATATTTCACACTCCACATTTGAATTGGAAACATGTGGGGACTGCCGCATTAAAGTAACCTCATTTGCCACTGAAAATACACTTTCTATGATGCAAACTGCCTCCTTTACAATGGGTAAATTAAATCTCACTCGCCTAAATGACTGTGCTCAAGGTAGCTGTCATATTGTTTAAGTAATGGTGACACCATAAATATTAGTTGCACTGTTCTGTAAATACCATCTCCACCAAGCAGCCCTGACTTGTATGGCACCTCTTCAGCCCCCAAATCCAAGCCATACATTGGATCGAAGGCTTAGTCATCCTAACTGCCCAACTTAACCTGTGATGACTATTTAAAAAGATGATGTTGTGGTATGTTCCAGACTTGGAGTCCGAGTTGTTGTGGTAACAAACTTTTATTTACATGCATGTTGCAGTCTGGAGCTGTGGATAGCAATGGTAGAGACTCCCAACTTTCTTTCCATCACCTGGCTGACCGGGAATCTGTCCCACTCTTACTGCCTGCCATTGGTGTGTGTGGTTTTGGAAGGATTTGCAGGTTGGTAACCAATCTGTTTGGCCGCGTTATACACGCACCTTCCTTGGCTATCCAAGTCCTGGGGTGGGACTTGAACCTGGAGCTTCCAGCTCAGAGGTAGGGATGCTACCCTCTGCACAAGATCTAGATGATACAGTCGATGGTCTCAAATTGTTACAAGTATTCTTTTCCATTAACATTGCTGTCAGCTGGAGATGCAAGGTCTAACTAGTTGCGGACGTTTTAATAAATTACCCACACCAGATTGTGCTCTATTTATATTTATCCAAAACAAAATCGAAAGTTAGCCAATATGGATTTAAAACCTAGATTAAGGCAGGATTAGTCACCTGTATGGTATGGTTTATCATTAGTGGACACTAATTTTAACATTTTTCTTGACTATATCTTGGACCCTAAGTTTCATTGGCATTTGACTTTCCTTGCCACATGTCCAATTGCCCTACTTGTGCTGTAGTTGCTTTATCATCTTTGTTCCTGAACTTCTTTAACCTCTCTCACAGGTTAATTCAGTTGTATGAGCTCTCTCGAGGTACGAAATGATAAACTAATATCTTGCTATGTTCTTTCTTCACCTTTTATGTTACCATAGGAATGTGAACAGGTTTGAATGTCGACGTAACACATCTTGTGTAAACAAATATAAATAAATATATATACATATATTTGACTGTGATGTTGAAAAATAATTAAAACAGCAAACTCAAATGAATATGGTTCACTCTGAAGTATCCAGTGTATTTTGGAATTGTAAATTGTATTCCAATGGGGGGGGTCATTTGATTCTTAAGTTAGTTAAAATGGATTCCCCATTAAACGCGTTGGTACGAACAGTTTTAACAGCAGTGTGTATCGTTGCTTGTATTTTAAGCTGGATCGTCATAAGAAGTCGGCCATTTTGAGCCTGCTCCGCCATCCAAATAAGGTCCTGACTGATCTACCTCCTTTTGGTGCCGTCTCCTCATTTGGACTGCACCTTTTAGCAACATCACACATTCTTCCTGGACGAGCGGGACAAGCCTGGCCCAAAATTAATTGTGTCCTAGCAGAGGCCCTAAACTGCTCATTTCCAATTGTACCAAAAATCCTACTTTCTTTCTGAACCCATTTGGTTCCTGAATGGACACTGCAAGCTTACCATTTTCTCAGGGGTTGAAACTGGTGTGGAGGGCAGCGCGGTGGTTAGCCGTGTTGCCTCATGGCGCCGAGGTCCCAGGTTCGATCCCGGCTCTGTCCGTGTGGAGTTTGCACATCCTCCCCGTGTCTGCGTGGGTTTCGCCCCCACAACCCAAAGATGTGCAGGGGAGGTGGATTGGCCACGCTAAATTGCCCCTTAATTGGAAAAAATGAATTGGGGTCTCTAAATTGAAAAAAAAAAATTAAAAGAAACTGGTGTGGTGAACTTTTAAGACTTTGCAAAGAGAAATGAAGGGAAAGTGATGTTTATTAAGTTGTGAAAGTGAGGGGGATTGCAGTGAAGAAGTAAGCAAAGAATAGGCACGACACCTCTTTAAAAAGAGGTCCGCTTAGTTCCTCGTGTTAAGGAGAGGCTCAAATTGGAATGTAAGTAGCATTTTATGTAACTGAACCAGTTTTTTTTCTGTTGACTGTTTTAATGCTGGCACCACACTGTTCAGCAATATTAACTTTGACAAAATGAAGGTAAAAATGAAGAATGTAGCGGCACCTTTTGTAACGTTGAAGGAACCAAATTCCTGATGTCACTGTCCTCCTTGAGAATGCAAGATGAGTATGAGATGGTTGCTCTGTACCGTGTTACAATGTTGTGTTAGGCTGTGGTAACATTTTTTTAAAATAATGGCCCTGCTCAGAGGGCCTTAAAATTAATTACTGTGGTAATAGTTAGAACTATTTCTTTTGTGTGAATTTGTATTCTTAAGGTTATTGGTGCTGGGGCATAAAACGCTTTATATTTTGCGCACCCCACATTAAGCACGCCCAGGGCAGTACAGTTAAGTGTAGAGCATAGCTCCCCCTCTGTTAATCGAGCCATTCACTGTATCAGGGATGGATTGGAACCCCAATCTCTGAATAAAGGCCAGTATCGAGCTGACTCTGTCTAAATATAATTTTTAATTGTAATTCTTTCCTGGGATATGGGCGTTGCTGGCTGGGCCAGCATTTGTTGCTCATCCCTATTCGGCCATTTTAGAGGGCAGTTCAGAGTCAACCACATTGCTGTGGGTCTGGCGTCACATGTAGGCCAGACCGGGCAAGGGTGGCAGATTTCCTTCCCTAGAGGGAACCAGATGGGTAAAATAACTACAATAGAAGACTTGTCGTCCATTCCATCGCGTTTATATAGTACCTTTCCTGAGGTCTGGACAATTACTGTAGGACCTGCAAGTGGGGTGCAGCAAAGCAACTTAAAAATTGACACGAAACACTAATTTTGGGAGCATTTGGTTAAACCTTATTCAGAACCGATAAAGCCGACATTTATACTATTTCACCACAGACTAAAACAAAATTGTACACCGCATCCATGTGAATATACCTCTGCTTTTCCTGAGGTATTCTTTGTAAATTTTATGCTGCCTATTTACTTTTATATAACATTGTCAATTTCATAAATAAAATTGATGTTTTTGGACCTAGTTCGCAGCCTATTTCTTTAATCTGCCTGATGTTTCGTAGAATCTCTACAGTGCAGAAGGAGGACATTTGGCACAGAGTCTGCATCGACCCTCCAAAAGAACACTCTACCTAAGCCCACTCCTCCACCCCATCCTCATAACCCCACGCATTGATCATGGCCAGTCCACCCGGGGTGGCACAGTGGTTAGCACTGCTGCCTCATAGTGCCGAGGACCCGGGTTTGATCCTGGCTCTCTGTCCGTGTGGAGTTTGCACATTCCCCCTGTGACTGTGTGGGTCTCTTCCCCCCCCCCCCCCCCCCCCCCCCCCCCCACACACACACAAACCAAAGATGTGCAGGGTAGGTGAATTGGCGACCCTAAATTGCCCCTTAATTGGAAAAAAAATAATTGGGTGCTCTAAATTTATTTTTAAAAATAAACAAATTTTAAAAAAGGCCAATCCACCTCATCCGCACATCTTTGGACACGAAGGAGCAATTGATCATGGCCAATCCACCTAACCTGTACATCTTTGGGCTGTGGAGGGAAACCGGAACACCCGGAGGACACAGGGAGAACGTACAAACTCAGACAGTCACCCAAGACCGGAATTGAACCCAGGTCCCTGGTGCTATGATGCAGCAGTGCTAACCACTGTGCTGCCCCTTTGTGCTTTGTTTTGTGCTCGTTGGAAAGATGCTTAATATTTTGATCTGGCAAAGGCAACCAAACTTAGTTCAGCTGGAAGCCACTGGTTATGGATTTCAACTATTCCAACACACTCTTGACTGGGCTCCGACATGCTACCCTCCATCATCCAAAACGTCCGCCCATGTCTTAACTGACACCAAGTCCTGTTTCCTATTACCCCTGTGCTCACTGATCTACATTGGCTCCCAGTCATTGTTAAACTTCTCCTGGTTTTCACAACCCTTCATTGCCTTGTTATTACTTTATAGATTACATTGAGCTGGCACGAGGTATGATGATTTATTTTTGAATCGCCTCGCTCTGTTAAACAGATCAGATAATAAGACCTCCTTCTGTGGGATAATCTTTGTGTGCGTGTGCATTAATCTGCTGTGCAGGACGCTAGACTGTAGAGTGGCTTTTATTTATTCCAACTGTCTGGCACATTTTCAGAGCCAGACAAAATCACTGCAACTCGATCTACAAATTAAGGCATTACTTTGAATTAATGATTAATTGAGTACAGGTATCCCCAAGGTTTAACGGTGTTTGGAAGATCGCTGGGTATTTTTTAAATACAAATTTAGAGTACCCAATTATTTTTTTCCAATTAAGGGCAATTTAGCGTGGCCAATCCATCTACCCTGCACATCTTTGGGTTGTGGGGGTGAGACCCACGCAGACATGGGGAGAATGTGCAAACTCCACACGGACAATGATCCAGAGCCGGGATCAAACCCGGGACCTCGGCACCGTGAGGCAGCAGTGCTAACCACTGTGTCATCGTGCCACCCTGAAGATAGCTGGGTGTGAGTGTGTTTTATTCTTTAATGGGATGTGGGTACCACTGGCCAAGGCCAGCATTTTCATGCCCATCCCTAATTGCTCTCGAACTGTCTTGCAGAGGGCAGTTAGTCCAACTGCCTTGCTGTGGATCTGCAGTTGGGAGGCCCAGATGAGGCGAGGACGTCTGATTTCCTTCCCTTAAGAGCACAGTGACCCGACTAGGTTTTTAAAGACAAGAAATATTTTCAACAGATTCCCAGTAATGGTTATTGAGACTAGTTTTTAATTCCAGATTTTGTTTCTTTGAAATTTCACCAGCTGCCTTTTGTAAGGGCCACGAAGAATCCAGCACGAGTTTTAAGGATACAAAGTAATAACATTTATTTACTATAACATATATACATAACAGTAGCAGTAACTTCCCTTGCTACATACTCCTTCCTCCTGGTTCCTGAACTGGCCAGCTTATTTATACTAGGAGTTTACTAGTGGTTTCTCCGCCCCCCCTCATTGGGGAAGCTCATACTCCCACAGGATTGTGGGATAGTCATTAGTCCCCAGCCAATGGTAAGTCGGCAGGTTATAACACTGCCAAAGTGGGATTTGAACCCATGATCCCAGATTATGAGTCCAGTGTCATTTACCATTGGCCCAAAAATTGGTTTCCTGCTGGCCTGAATTTACAACTGGATCTAATGCCAGGGCGGATCAGGAATCCCGCTGGGAGGCTGGCGTGAATTTGAATTGCAACCTGCTAATGGTATGCAAATTACATACCTGACTGGAATCTCCACCCCCTTGGACTCACCTGATTCTCCAATACGCCAGCAGGAAAACCCACTGGTCTGGCATATGTCTGGACCTATGTGCTGTGCAAATGTCAGGACTGACCTTTGGGCCCTTGCTTGGACCATGGACATATGAGATGATGCTGCTGCAGCCCTGCAGCGACCAGACCCTGGAGGAACATGTGCATCTCATGGTGGGTGGATCTTCTGGCACATCGCTCCACTACGAAGCAGCTCTCGGAATGTGGGAACACTCCATGCAACAGCTTCGGCTACACTGATGCCTCGGATCTGCTTCAGGGTCTTTCCCTTGGGCTGATAAGGATGTGGCTGGGGATGGTGGTGGGCGTGCAGGCAGGATAGGAGTGTGTCTCTGTGTTTGGGGGAGGGGGGTGCCTGTGTTGAAGGGGGGGAGGCACAGTACGAAGTATCACAATACCAGGTTAAAGTCCAACAGGTTTATTTGAAACCACCAGCTTTCTTATCAGGTGAAGGAACATCGCTCCGAAAGCTTGAGATTTCAAATAAACCTGTTGGAGTTTATTATAATAATCTTTATTGTCACAAGTAGGCTTACATTAACACTGCAATGAAGTTACTGTGAAAATCCTCTCCTCACCACACTCCGGCGCCTGTTCGGGTACAGAGGGAGAATTCAGAATGTCCAAATTATCTAATAGCACGTCTTTCGGGACTTGTGGGAGGAAA